>NC_088366.1:62688672-62718672 GCF_034508935.2 Berghia stephanieae | reverse complement strand
TATATTTGCTCATGACACTGCAGACGTGGTTGATATTGGTCATAAATTTTATGAGATAGACCCTAAGGAAAATTTTATTTCTCCGTTGACATCAATAAAAGTAATTATTTTTTAAAAAATGATTTTAAATTCAGTGCTCTTTGGATTCCACAAATTCAATGAAGGCATAGAGACTGCCGATTTATAGAGGAAAAATAAAACCCCTGTTTTTTTTGTTTTTTTTGTTTTTTAAAAAAACTAATTGATACTTGTAATGTAACATCTTCGTCTTGCATTCAACTGATATCACAAAAACATTCAACTGATATCACAAAAACATTCAATTGATATCACAAAAAACATTCAACTGATATCACAAAAAACATTCAACTGATATCACAAAAACATTCAACTGATATCACAAAAAACATTCAACTGATATCACAAAAACATTCAACTGATATCACAAAAACATTCAACTGATATCACAAAAACATTCAACTGATATCACAAAAAACATTCAACTGATATCACCAAAAAACATTCAACTGATATCACAAAAAACATACCATCATTCCCATTGATCTCATAATATATATGACTGGGATGTGCTGTATTTATTGTGAATTGCTGGGATTATTGATTAACAATACCAAAAAAATGTTAAATAACCAGTAAGTTAAATACTCATAAACAAAGTGAAATCACAAATGGAAACCAACACTCGTATTTCTTCATCATTTAGTTTCAGAATCAAAATTGATTCTTTAATGTAACCAAAATAATTTTTTTTGATATCTTTAATTCCTTCTGTCCAGTGTTACTTTATCGTATTTTTTTTTTCCTTTTAATCTTTATTTAATATATTTACTGATTAATTAAATTTTTGTTTGTAAATTATTAAGAATTAGGTATAGTAAAACAAACCACACTTATGGTATTGGTGTTCGTTTCAAAATCACAAAGTAGGTGTTTCTGACTTGCTTATTCTTATGCTTTCTTGATAAATCATCTTTCCTTTTCTTTTCTTTTTTTTTCTCTTCTATTTTATTTTTTAAATTGGCAGTTTTGAAGGAATTACTTTCGGTCATAATTTATTCACAAATGTCACCAAATTTATTGTTTACTTTATTTTCGTCTTTATTATTTTTTTAGACAAACTTAGCAGGTGAGAGATTATACTCAACATATAAAGAGATTCATTGTCTGTGCTTCTGTGATCATTATAATATTTATTATGTTTTATATTTTGATTTCTCTTTTTTCTTAATTTTGTGGATTTGTTTTAATTTTCCAATTTTATCAAAATACTGGGATTTTTTAATTTTAAAGTCTTCTATTGACTTTTGTTGGGTTTTTTTGGGTTTTTTTTTTTTTTTGCTTATTTGATATTGTAGCTTTTGTCTTTTTTTTTTATTTTTCAACTTTTTGTGAATGAAAAAATATTTTTTCATCTTCGCTTTTGACAATAATGTTTACATGTGGGAGGCAATTTTGTTTGGTTCGTTTGGTTTGTTTTTTTGTTTTTTTAAAAATATTTTTGTTATATGATATCAGAAATATGTTTAGCATTACAATAGCATCAGTAGGTTTGTAAGAGCAATCAAAAATATTCATATTAATATGGAGGTAATGAATTTCAAGATCATTATGCATTTGCAATTCAAACGTTTTTATCATTCCTTTTTTTATTTATTCCACCCTAAACATTTTCAATAATCTTTAAAAATCTATTTTATTCAGATTTTTAAAAAAAAATTAATTTGTTGGTTTTTAAATTCTTTTCTTTTTGTAAATACTTTTTAATCTCTTTTATTTTGCTTTTGTTTCTCTTTTTATTCTTCATTTTTATTATTATTATTTTTTTTTTTTTTGGATCCTGTATTTCTTTTTTCATTCATTTTGACACATTTCTTATAAAAGATGTGAAATCTATTTGCACCAATTGTTTAGTCCATAATAGTTTGTTTATTCTCTTGTCTCCTGTATCCAATAGACTAATAATAATTAAAGCCATTCCATCCCACCTTACTCTAGTAAAGGTGGAGTCGGATATAAGCCAAATATGCTTCAACAGTCATAACGTCACTTCCCTTGTAATGACGCATGGTAACTTAGTAACTGGCTCTAAACTATCGGAACAATGGCGGACACCCTTATGAAATATTTCTCCAACGAGCATAAAAGCGTATCCAGAGGAAAAAATGCATTATAAATCTAATCATGTTTTGACTTTTACACATTCTGATCACAAGTCATATTAAAAGTTCTAGCCAGCATGAAGAATAAAAAGTACAGATTTTCTTTTTTTTTAGAACCACGGTGGTCGCGTTGCTGGGCGACGTGACATCAGACTTTTGAATCCAATTAGCGAGCAGGTACTGGTAGATATGAGTTGGCTATGTGGTCTTGTGGTAAGACACTCGCTTTCGGATCAGAAGTTCCTGGGTTCAAGCCTCGCTCAGCGCATAGTTGAGTCCTTGTGGAGAAGGCTCTTTACTCACATTCTCTCACCGTACTCAGGTGTAAAATGAGTACCTTCCCATTAACATGCGTTGTCTCTTTCCGAAAAAAAAAAATTGTGATATCACCTAACAGGTGTCATGTCCCGTCCTACATGTGAAATGTTGCTGTTGGCCAGGGACCGCTTGTAAAGCGCTTTGAGTTTAGTGGAAATTGCGCTATATAAAAGCTCAATTTAAAAAAAAAAAAAATTTAAGATAAAAGATTTGAAAAAAAATGTGTATGAAACCGTATCCATCGTTAACTTATAGCCTGACACTGACCAAAAAATGACGTCAAAATACCAGTATTTGGCCACAAAAGAAAACAAATCGTGAGTTGTATTCAATAGTTCAACCAATGGGACCACTTGTTTCCATGAGCACTACTAACGACAACTCACGAGGCGGCGCAAAAACCAAATAATGACGTCAAACTGCCAGTCTTTTTGGGTTTCAGTGTCAGGCTATAACATAACGATGGCTTCGATGAAACAGTGCCAGAGAAAACAAAGAGAAAAATGCAAGACAAAAAATCATCCCAAAAATCAATCAGCCTTGACTGTGGATTGAATCAAAGAAAGTTCTTTTCATTTTCTGTGTAATGTTGTGCAGAAAGAACTTCTATTTTCATGTCAACTTTATATTTATACTGTAATTTATTAGTTTTTTTAAAAGTCCGTTGTTGTAGTCACACATGCATACATTTCAAATTTCAGCGTAAAAATATGTTTGCATTGACAACATTATTGCCTTGTGTTGTCATTGTGATGAATGGAGGATATATTCAATGATAATAGCAGTGTGAATTATTGTTGCTGTCAATCAGAAGTTCATAATACAGCCACCGCTTAAATTGAGAAAATGCAGGGGAGGTACTTAATTTATGGGAGCATTATTTCACTAAAAATCATAATAAATAAACAAGAAAATAAATCTATACGATGCGACGTTTTGGCCAAGCTGGTTGTGGGCTTCGTTTTATTCTATTTTTGCTCTCTGAAGTGCTATGCTGATTAGTCAGCAATTTTTTATATTTTTAAACATTTTTTAATGTAATTAGTACAATCATGGTCCATTTTTGAATGCTCTACCAAATAGAGCTATTGGGACCCCCAGTTATGTATTGTACTGTTAATGTTGATTAATTTTCTAAATCTTTTTGTTTTTAAATTCTCTATTCCAGGCTCTCTGAATAGAGGTATGACACACTGGGATATACAAGTAGAGGCAGATCCACATGTCCCTTGTACGGAGTCACGGATGTCGTAGCCATAATTCCCCACCAGTTCATGACATTCAAGTCTCAGTTACAGCAGATGTTTTACCTTTAGCTGGGGCTGATGAGTTGATTATCTCATCACAGCAAGTAGAAATCCGTACTAAAAGACGTTGAGTAACTACTGCAATGTGGAAAATGACACGTCTTTTACAATCAGATCAATGATGGATGTGATTCGTCATATAATGATACAGTGCTGATGGTTTTCCTGGGATCCGCGGAAATCCGCGATTTTTGTGTCAGATGAGGAATTTCCTCCTATAAAATAAATGACATTTTCCTCAATCAAATTTTCTGGCTTTGAGAGATTTGATGTGTGGTGGAACAAACTGGTGCAGTTTCCCCACTATCCAGGAGATAGCTAGAGTAGTTTATCATCTCAATGGCTCTAAAAGTGGGGGTTAGTGAAGTAAACTTGGGGCGTGAATAAAACCATTCATAATTTTCCTCCTCCTTTTTCCCTTTTTGTCACCATCAGCACTGATGATAGTCATCTGCCCTATACTATAATTGATTTCATCTTTGTTAGCGAAATTGACAATTTACAGAGTCAAATGTAGAAGAAAAAAACGAATAATGGAGGATGTACTACTTACATCAATAAGGATGAGAAATGAATAGGCTGTAGAAATGCTTTAAGAAAATGGAGAGAGAATAATTCTCACAGTATCTGGAGCCGAAGCTGTGACCCCAACAGGTTGCAACAACTCGCAGCCGGGCTGAGAGAGAGGGGGGGTTTTTTGGTTATTTTTTGGAGTGGTTGATAGCTCAGTGCTAGTGCATTCACTCTCCAACCTGTCTCTCTATCAGCCAAGCAGAGAGTGCCGAGTCAGTTTAACTACCAGACACCCATGATATTTTTATTTTTATTCCCTTTTTTTCTTCTGGCATTACTTTATTTCCTTCTTTTCTTATCAATACACAGTCAAATAACCTTCACAAAAGATGATTGATGGAAGTAAACTAGGTCAAGGTGATGATAATAGAGTGTTTCAAACAACAGGCATGTGGCATGATTGAGGCTTGAGGTTATAGATCATTGTCAATAAGGATTGCAGGCCTCGAAGTGGGCTGGGAAAACCAGGAAAACCTGGGAGGTTTATTTTGAAAATTCCCGACCGGGAAAATCGGTGAAAATTGCCTTGGGCCGGGAAAAGACTGTGAGAAAAATCCAGGTGAACACAACAACCCAACATGTATTCTTCCCCGTAATCATTACCCAACCTGTGAACAATTGGCTTAGAATTTGTATCTGTTTCGTTTATGAAAACTGTATTTAGGTCAAGGGTAAAGCAATGCCTTGTTTTGTTTCGTTTGCAGTACTTGTACACATTTTATTATTCAATAAGCCATTTCTTTAAGAATTTGAAAGCTTTGTCGATTCAAGGTCTATCTTGTATTTGTAATAGGGTTTCCCACAGATACCGGTATATCCCTCATTGAACTCACTACTGATAGTGGTAATTGGTCTAGATTTGATGAGCATGCTTGAAAAAACTACCTTAAAATTTCTCCCCAGAGCCTGGAAAAAATCAGGGAAAAATATTTTCCTGAATCACTTCTAGGCCTGTAAATTGATTGATTGAGCTTCTGATATGGGCATGTCATTTGATTGATATGGGTAAACCCTTTTGACAGTTGTATTTCCTTTTTTGGACGAGTTCAAATAAACAAAATGTTGTTTTGTCACTGGGGGATGGGTGTGTAGCCAGACAGTTAGTAATCGATTGTGTCTCTGAGTCTCAGAATACAATGTTTCAATATCTATTTTTGACAATGTATGGCATATCCTTTGATTGATTGAGCTTTTGATATATTGGTCTGTCACGTTGGCAGAGGTCAAATAATAACAGAATACAATAAGCACTATGGGCGACATCTGTAAAAAGTTCTCAGTGACATTTTGACTTCTGTCTTTCGCTCTAAAAATAATTTGTACGAATATGTGACCGGGTGGGTCGAAATTCTCTTTTGTTCCTTAAACCTCCGACTATAATTCCTCTTACCAGGAAGCAGTACAGAATATTGCACAAAAAATGAAGTGGCAGAGCTGCCAACCTACCGCAAAAAATGCGGAATTGTACGCATTTTCAGCGATTGTACGCATTTCCCCCAAGATTGTACCCATTTTCTGTGTACGGAGTCACTTCAGTTTTCTTTAATTGTAATAGCTCGGATGCTCGTTATGCTCTTATTATTACTAGCCTATTGAGAAACCTTGGTGACCAAGTGGATATTCATATATTTTTTGACCAATTATGATCTTCATGCTGGGAGGTAGAATTCTGAAAGGATTGGATTATAGTCTTGGGAACATCATTGTTGCTGCAATTGAGCTTGTGGGGTGTGACTTTATGTGAGTATACCTTCTTCTTACTTTCACAATGGTTAGTTTCCGTCGATTTCAGGATTGTACCCATTTTAATGAAATAACTCCCCCATTTTGAGGTCCCATTGTACACATTCTCATCAGATGGGGTTGGCAGCTCTGGAAATGGCTAGCGTTTTGGCCTCACTGTCCGGTCGTACCCTTGACTTTGGTTGCAAACGCCGTGGCTCTGGAGACGAGACACACAATTCAGGAAACAACAACTGTTTTACAATTGCCTTACTGTTTGGGGAAGCACTATTGACAAGCTGTGCAATGACATGTGCTGAAGATTTTCGATCCTGTGGTAAAGTTCTCCTCACTCTGTAAACAGCAGAGTACTTTGCCTCCTTTGTGGAAGATTTCGCAATCTCTCCCTCTGACTGTGAGGATCAATGCTGTGGCCACCGCCTTCTTCTTTAAATATCGCTCCTTGTTTTTTAAATTTAACTGCCTGTCTCTGCTCTTCGGTCATCGATTCCCTGCGCTTCTTTTGAATGGTTCTCCAATACTCCCTTTTTATTTTGGGGAGGTCATTTCTTGGAGCATAACGGTTGCGCAGGTTGCTCTAGATGGTGTCTCTGTGACGTCAGGTGGCACCATAGGTTCTGAAACTGAGGCGAGCTTACTAATACAGTAGTCCAAGTCACCAAACAGACGTTCTCCAGTAAGATTTGTCAGAGGACAAGTACTTAAAATCTTTCTAACTTCTTCTGATAAGCTATCACCAAAGATCCCCCCTTCAAGAAAATCCTACAACTGACGTGTTACAGCGTTATTACATTCATGTACAATTTCCTTTAGACAAGACAAAAAAGGTAGTGACTCAAAAGAGTCGCAATTCAAAAATTGTTTAACAACAAAAATATCAGAGTCATTAGCCATAAACTGTTCATCAAAAACTGATGGAAGAGATTCACTATTTGGTACAAAATGACAAGAAGACATCAAGTCAAACAGAAGTTTCATTTTTTTTTAACTTAATATGGAAACTCGGCATACGATTTGCTGCTGTTCATAAGTTGCCAATAAGGCTCAGTAATGCAAACATGAAAAAAAGAAAGTACAGATGTCAAAGTAATAATTCTAAAATCTTGCAGGTCAGCAACAATTGATTGTAATTTTAAGTTATTGTGCGAGACATTTTCATTTTTAAAATGTTCAATGTCAAATCTGTGGCGCAAAAGAGCAGTTGCATTTTGGAACAGATTGTTAACTCTTTCAGCCCTGGGACTGACCAAGCGGTCAGATGCCTGAGCCCGGGGCTTTTTAACCCAATTTCAAAAATTCATTTTTAAAAAAGTCAGTCTATCTCCTTCAAATTTCTTGTGTTTACCAATCAATACTATTTCTACGTTGCTGTGGATAGACAGAAAGCTACGTTTAAAATTAAAAGAATGAGAGTGTTTTGAAAAGTGCCACTAAATTGAGCAAAAAGTAAAAAATCAAGGAAAGAGATGAAATGGGGGTCTTACCGCAAAATCGCCAGAAGTCATGCAGTATAATCCAATGAATGCCACATTTTGAAGCAAGGCACCACACAAAGGTTTTCCACATGGCTCACACCAGTAAATCGTTTCCTTTCTTTTAATTGTTGACTGCTGGTCTCCAGTACAGCGCCGTTTCGTAGAAGAGCATACAGCGCATTTACGGGATGGGTGCTCCTTCTTCGCCGTTGTGTTGCTCAGTCAACCTGGAAGATGTCGGTTTTTGGATTTGATTCCTGGCCGCCAGATATGTTCATTCTTTTCACCCTCTTTTGACGATAGGCTGCAGCCATTTTGGTGCCAAGTTAGAGAAGGAAGTCTTGCAATGGCATTCGAGGACGATTGTTACCGCCAGCACATTTGTTGTATAGGATCTGGCTCTGGATGACTGTTAGGGTGAAAAGGTGAGAGAAAACTTTTTTCCACCACTTGACAGTTTTGCGACGTAGAGTAGAGGGGAGTAGGCAAGAAGCTGGTCACTTTTGTCGTCGTCGCGCATATTGAAGACATAGTCCTGTACCACTGCTGGCTTTTCCGTGACAGATGTGGCTGTAGCAACTGTGACATTCACCGTAGGGTTATGGATGGTGGTGAGAAGGTGCACAGGTTTTTTGTCCATCCATTTTAAAGCCACAAGCGTCCCCGACGTCGGTAGTCAGAAAGTCCTCGTTCCAAATTGGTCTGAATGAGCTCTTTCGACACTCATGGTGCTCCTGTCCACTAACTTGTCCGCTAACTCAGGGCACAAATAGTAGTTATCCGTGTATAGGACATGCCCTTTGTCAAGTAGTGGCTGCATCAGACGCATGCAAACTTCTACTGGCCGATTACTAGTTGACAGGTCGCCACAGTAAATCTCGAAGTCCCACACGTAGCCGCTTGAAGATTCGCAAGCCTCATAAAACTTGACTCCCCATTTGTGAGGTTTATCTTTCATGTAGACCTTGAAGCAGAGTCTGCCTTGGAAGGGACAAATAGCTTCGTCGATTGATACCTTCTGCTGAGGCGTGTAGAGGCTGCGGAATGTATTCCAGAACATATCGACGACTGGCTGAAGTTTGGCAAGTGGGTTGTGTCCAGGTTGCCCATGCAGAATGTAGGTGGTTTTATCGCTGGTGTGAAAAAAGGATAAAATTTGCATAAATCTGGCCCCGCGGAAATATGCAAGGGACATTACAAATTATGCAAAACAAGAAAAAAGTAATAAATAGCTGTCTAAATTTTTCCATTGCTTTATTTTCATTTAACCAATTCAAAATTAAAGAACTACAACGCAAATTCAAAACTTAATTTTTTGTTGTAGCACAGAAAAGCTAGATGTCGCAGAGACGTTGTGCTAAGACTCCTGCACCTGTCTGACCAGCAGTGCCAATAGTAGAAGGGACTCCTGTCAGATCAATGGTCTATTGAAGCTTTTCTGGCTGACTTGAGAATTCATTAAAAAATTTTCTTTTACGGTGTTTGTCTGAGCTGAGGTGATTGTCAATTGTAGACTTTCTCATATGGTCCAGCACTAAGTTGCAAGACTTACAAAACAGTTTACCAGCACTAACAAATGTTTCATTTTTAAACTGTTTGTGACGGTCGGTAACTGATGTCTTTGTTGCTGATTTTGCTTTGGCATTCGGCGCTGCCCCATTGCGATGTACGAAGGCATCCATTCTGGTCGAGTTGTCTTGTATTGATTATTTGATAAAACTTTTATTAAAAGGAATCAAACTTGAATCCAGATCGTAACTCGCACGTTAGCCGGTTAGCAAGAGAAAGGCAGTGATTGCTTTGCGCTTGGTTTTGGTTAGATCTCAAGAAGACAAATCAAATCGTACACTTGGAATTGGAAAAGCCTCCCTTTAAAGTTAAAGGGAAGTCACTGTCACGTATTTGGGAACATCGTCGAACTTTTTCGGGTTCATTTTTCTTCATACAATGGTCATAAATTCACGCTAAAAACCATATTTTGCATAATTATGCGGTAAAAGGTGAATTATGTGGCCGCGTTGCGGTAAGTGGCAAATTATGAAGCCGCATCGGTCGCGTTTTCCTGGGGGGGGCCAGGTAAATCTATCCCAGGAGAGAATGGTGGAAGCAGACGTGGATGATCTCCAGTGTCGACCAGTATTCTGCGATGGTACCTTTGTGAACAAGGCACATGTGAATCAGGATGACGAAAAATCCACCAATGTCATTCAGGGCGACAGGTTTCCACAGTTTATATATTGAGTAAGGAGCAGCATCTTCTTTCGCAACAATGGCCTGTGAGGCGTAATTATTCGTCTCCTTTTTCAGTACTTTAAGAACATCCTTTGACCAAAAAAGGAAGGAAAAAATTGAGTGGACTCGCAGTTCCTTCTGAGACGTGTATGCGATTTTCCCCGGTGAAATTCGGCTGGTTGGGAAAATTTCGAAGGTTCCAGACCCATTCAGTAGAAGAATCCTCAGGATCAGCTCCAGGTTCTACAACCGAGTCATCTGAAACAGAAAAATGTCAATAAAAGGTTATATAAATGAATAAAGAATGCATAGTAACAGGGGATTGTGTAAGTGCAAGAGAAATGAGGTGTTTTAGAAAAAAAAAATAATTGTTTACATTGACATGTCCTGAGAGGATAGTGGCTTGTTACTCGACAAAATAATATGCTGCTCGAGGAAATTAGTTTTTTGACGGCTTGTTCCATTTCCATCACAAGCATATGTAAAACTGTCACTTTTTAAAATTTCATCAACTGCTTGATATTTTCCATTGTGTTATGGACTTATACATAGAGTGACTCTAGGAAAGAGTTGCTCCCCTTAGTTATTAGCTAATTGATTTTAGTTACAGCTTAATTAGTTATTATTCATTAAGTCCATTGTTAAAATATTATTTGTGCTTAACAAATATCAGAGTGGCATGCCCTAGAGAAGGATGCACTCTTTGTTCCTTACTTTCCATAGTTGAGTTACTTATACTATTTTTCCTTCTTAAAATGTTGTTGCGATATATTTGTATATACTCTAACTTATACACAGTAATAAGACTGTTCTCTCAAATATCATTTAACGCTTCTGAGTTGAGTGATGGGTCTAAAAAAAAAAAAAAAAAAAAAAGCTTCTGAGTTGAGTGATGGGTCTAAAAAAAAAAAAAAAAAAAAAAAAAAAAAAGCTTCTGAGTTGAGTGATGGGTCTAAAAAAAAAAAAAAAAAAAAAAAAAGCTTCTGAGTTGAGTGATGGGTCTAAAAAAAAAAAAAAAAAAAAAAGCTTCTGAGTTGAGTGATGGGTCTAAAAAAAAAAAAAAAAAAAAAAAAGCTTCTGAGTTGAGTGATGGGTCTAAAAAAAAAAAAAAAAAAAAAAGCTTCTGAGTTGAGTGATTCCACAATATTAATCTGGGGTCCCGTCAAAAACACAACACATTGACATGTGCTTCGTTTGCAAAATTAAGAAATGTTGAGGAGCATGGTAAATTACTTTTGTCTATATTTGTTTTAAATATGTGTTTTGCAACAGTTTCTACAACTGTAGAACATTTTTCTGCTGCAACATTTGCTTCTCCTGCCTCACATCATCAGAATATCGATGACTGCTGCCATACTGGCGTAACTCAAGACAATCTTTGTCACTGTCAAAGACAACATATTTAAAAGAGTTTTTAGCTCTTTCTTCAACAAGTGAAGTTTTGTATTTTAATTTCATAGTTTGTTCATGCTTAACTTTCACTTTACATTCATTCAAATTGTAAAGAAGTTCATTATTTTTCCTCCTTTCTTTTTCAAGCTCGTAATCTTTTTGGATATTGTCTTTCTTTAACTGCCTGATATCTTTCTTATATGCATGATTCTTTTTAGATAACTTTAATTTTTTAACATCCTCCAACTTCTCTGCCAGCATTTCATATTTTTCTTCTGTATTTCGAAGAGTTTTACCTACTTCTTTGACAGACTTATCACACAACTATGCAACCTTACCGCAATTTAATCTAACTTATGCACCACGAATTATAATAATAACGTTAACTGAAAGTAATAAGAAAGGGTACACTAAAAATTACGAAAGTGTTAACCGAAAGTAATAAGACAGGGTACACTAAAAATTACAAAAGTGTTAACCGAAAGTAATAAGAAAGGGTACACTAAAAATTACGAAAGTCACATAAAGAAAACAAAAATAACAAAATTAAACGCCTACCTTTCTCCTTTATGTCCACCACTCAACGGGACTCAACCAACTTCTGGATAATATCCCATCCTGATAGTTTTACTATTGGAAGGCTGTGCAGATAGCTCCTCTATTTCAAAGGTAGCCGCTGTACTTCTGCATTCCTGCACATTTCTGTTATAAAACTCTTTCCACATTGACCTGCAAATATACTCCCCCCCAAAAAATGATTGGAAAAATAAATAAATGCAAAAATAATCACTCTGGACAAAAGACATTTTTTAAAATCGTCATTTACAAACATTCTGATATCGTCATACAGATGTTTTCTTCCTACTAGAGAAAGACCTGGAGAATGTGCTGGTCATGACAAATCAACAGGGGGGCAGTTTTGATAATTGAAAAGAGGTTTCTTTACCTTCAGATGTTCTGGCCTGGACACAGGTAGATCCACTTTTAGATTGGAAATAATACAATGACTCACCCATTTCAAGGCGATTATCACTCCACACTGAGAACTTCCCAGAAAATACTGGGTGTATTGCATGAAACAATGAATTCAATAATCATAACTTCTCTCTAAATAATTTATGTCAACAACAATAATGATTATAACTAGACCACCCGCCCCGTTTTCTGGGTCTACCTTCGTTATTTACAACATATTAAAAGAAATCATAATCCAACAAAGTCTCCCTTTAATTAGTTGATTTTCCTTGTCAATATATGTAGAAGTCGACACGAATCATTTCCACACCGAGTGGTCTCTGGATGAGGTTTTGGAAAACGTTTACTACAGCTTCCTTTCTTCCAGTAAGGTGAAATAGTTGTAGAAAACCGACCGTGTATCATGTGAATCTCATCACCAATTCATTTAATTCGGGATCTGAGTTTGGTTTTGGTATTTCATCATTAACAATAGCTGGTATCGTAGTTTTGTGGTCAGCATGCCCATATCAAAATGCAATAGATCAATCAATTCCTTTTGAGCTCTTATCAAAATACAACTTTGCCTTAAATCTCAAACCTGCTGCCTGCTGTCCGTTTGGTTCACTCTATTGATATAAACAACGGGTTTCATGTGATGGACCATCGTGTTGTTTTGTTTGTTTTTTTTGTTTTTCTTTTTCAACAATACGGAATGAACCACATGAAAAAAATAAAAAAAGTAAATTCAATTTATTTGGATTTTGTCTCTACAAAAAAAAAATAGTCTCTACAATCCAATTTTCTAAATTTAGATACTAACTGAGAATTGCATCCTCTGAAATGACCCTGTAGATTTGTAATTGGACGCGGACCTCAGTTTCAATTTCACTATTCGGATTTTGTTTCTGTCTTCCATTTTTTCTCAAAATTAATTTCATCTTTATCATTCTTCACGTTGAGAAATATCTTTTTTTAAATTTTGGAAAATGGATTGTACAGATTTGTGTTATATGCTATCCTCCCTAAGTGTGAGGTTACAGTTATAATGTGTATCAAGCAAGCAAGAAGTCATGAAGTATCGCTCTATCTAACTACAATTCCCTGTCCAGATCTAAAGATTTACTCCACAGTCCATTGTAATATCTGAATTTGTATTTTTTTTTTTTTCGTTGAATCTCCATTTGAGAAAATTGTTGATATCATATTATGATCAGATTATATCGGACAAATTAATCTAAACCTTGCAATTACCTTTTTTTTTTTAAAAAAATTTTTGGTTTAATTTTAGAAGGAAACTTTAGGAGATCTATATTTTTTTTTTAATGTTTGATTTTTTTTATGGGGCAAAGGCATTCAAATTTTTTATGTAGGTTGGGGAGGGGGTTGCTTATTGTTTTTTTTTTAATTTATTGTTGGTTTATTTTTGACGAGAGTGGTTCCATTTTTTAAATTTTTTTATGTTTACAAGGGAAGTGTTCTTTTTTTTTCTTTTTTTTTGAGGTCTGGTGGGGGGAGATCCATTTGTCCATTTTATCTATATTAAGGGGGAGGGGGGGTGAATAGGCATTATGTCCCCCAAACTCTTCTTGACCCAAAGTGAAATCGTTATGAATCCGTCCATTCAGTTCAAACAATTTACACCAACCAGTGCAATCCTTCGATGATGTCTATATTTGATATTAAATGTTTTATCATAATAATAATCAAAAGTGAATATCTTTTCTTAAATGTATTATATATTTTTTTCTATGAAATTGGCATTATAACAGTTGGCAGTATTTTATATTTTTCAATTCACCTGGTGTTGTCACGAGCTAGAATGATGGGGAAGAAGGTCAGTGTTTAATTCTTTTCTCAATTTGACCTTTTTTAAAACTTGAATATTTATACAGCGCAACATCCACTAAACATGCTCAAGCGCTTTCCAAGGGGACCCAAGCCAACAGCAACACATAATATGTACGTCAAGACATGTCTCCTGTTAGGCAACATTTTCCGACAGAGACGATCAGGTACTCATTTTACACCTGAGTGGTTAGAGAATGTGAGTAAAGAGCCTCAACTGTACGCTGAGCAAGCATTGAACCCTGGACTGTCTGACCAGTGTCATACCACTAGACTGAATAGTCGGGCAATATATTCAGAAAAGTAAGCGCAATATATATATATATATATATATATATATATATATATATATATATATATATATATATATATATATATAGAGGTGCTTCCCAGCATACTATTCAATATAGACTTTTTCGTTTCACCTCTTCTACTTCTACTTGAAGAGAAATGGAGTTTAGGATTATTTTTTAAATAAAGGAATGTAAAGCTTTTTTTTTACAAATTGAAATATGTCCCTGATCTATTTTTAGGCAGTGATATCTTCACTTTACATGTATGAATTATGTCGTTTTTATTCACTGCTGCTTCTTATGCATAAACCCCTCGCATTTATTTTTTTATGTATAAATCTTGACTATCGTTCATGAAATCTTAAAGCTGATTTTTTAAAAATTTTCTTTGGTCTCTTTTGGAAATGTCCTGACCTTATCAGACAGCTTAATTTGAATGAGTGCGTAGCCATCGTAAAGGTATAGCCTGACACTGACCAAAAAATACGTAAAAATGCCAGTCTTTTGCCACAAAAGAAAACAAATCGCGAGTTGCATTCAATAATTCAACCAATGAAATAACTTGTTTCCTTGAGCTCTACCAACGACAACTCACTAGACGCTACACAAATCTAAAAAAAAATGACGTCAAACTGCCAGTCCTACAGGGTTCTCGTGTCAGGCTATAATATGTTAATGATGGCTACAATGAGTGTCAGGATTTTCTTTGCTGCATTCCTTTTTTTTTTTTTAAAAAGACTCTATCAGTGGTGACGCTAAACATATACAAAATACCAAGATTATTTGTCCTTGGAATACTCTTCAACAGTTGTAACGTCACTTCCCTCGTAATGACACATGGTAACTTAGTAACTGGCTCGAAACCATCAGAACAATGGCGGACGCCCTTATGAAATATTTCTCCGACGAGCATAAAAACATATCCAGAGGAAAAAAACATAAATCTGATCATGTTTTGACTTTTACACATTCTGATCACAAGACATATGAAAAGTTCTAGCCAGCTTGAAGAATAAAAAGTAATGATTTTATTTAGAACCACGATGGCCACTGTTGCTGGGCGACGTGACATCAGACTATTGAATCCAATTGGGAGAGAGAGAGATAATAAAGAGGGGAGGGGTGAATTGATACTGTGAAAGAAAAAAATATTAATAAAAATTGAGGTGGTCCCTTTCGTCTTATTGTTTCATTAGTGCACTTAATTGTAAATCTAGAATATCTAGACTATTCCATCTTCTTATTCCTCTTTACTGGCGCTGGGTGTGTTAAAAGTTTTCATTGTGTTATGTCAGTAGATAGCGATGAAGTGACAGCAGGCAAAGCAATATCACTTCTTCCACTAGATTCAATAACGTTTATGTACCTATCACTATCATATCATGAGTGTAACTATTGTTGCAACACTAGGAGGGGTTCCCTACCTCCACAGCAGGCAGGGAGGTACTTATCGTGTCTTCTATCCCCTTCTATCTGTTTTCCAACATGCTTTCTGTCTTTTGCTTGGTTTTGTCCCGACCCTGGCTGGGAGGGAAACAGTCAAATGCATAGTTATTGTTTTGGGAGATGATATTTTTTTCCTTGTAAATCATCTCTCTGTTATGTATTATTTTATTTTTTTATTTTTAATGTATAATGAAATGTAAGCAATTGAGTGTATTCCTCTTTGTTGGATTTTGTGCTTGTGTCTGGATGAGACTTATAGGTGACATCAGACTAAGTACATTGATGGTATGCTCTTGGAATCTACATCTGATCCCTATTTGTTTCCAGTTCCCCTCTGTCTTACTTTTTCTTGGGTGCTTTAATTGTAATTCTATAAGTTTTTACTATCCCATTTTCTTCCTTTTTACTGGCGCTGATATGACCTTAATGTGTTTCAAGCGCCGTAAAACCCTTAAAAAACATTGTTGCAACAGCTAAGGAGGCAAGAAAAATAAAAGTCAGGGGAATAAGAAGGGTGAAAAATAGCATCTTTGTAATTATTGTTGATCACATTAGTTAATGGTAATTTGGCTCATTGGCTAAGAAGTTCACAACAATGCCATCCGGAAGTATTACTGGCCAACACACAAAACTGTGTGTAACCATGATCGTTTATATTTATTGAGAATTACTCATAAACGCGGATGGCAAAAAAAAAACAATAACAAAGACCTGAGTGACGTGAACTTTGAACTATCCATACCAATGCTTCAACCAGAACCTGTCTCTCCTATTCATTTTTTGTTAAAGTTAAATGATTTTTTATGCAGCTCCTAGCAGCTTTCAATTGTTAGACCATTTTTCAAAGTGACTTTACAAGGCTAATGCATGTGAAAAGCTAATCCGTCCAATATATCCGTCCAATATTTTGATAAAATGCCATTTATTTACAAATTCTATTTGTGCTTTTTTAACATTGCTTTATTGTTTGGGAGAGGGGGGGGGGGGGGGGGGGGGGAGAGGGGTCAAGACAACCTTGCATCCATTTCCTTTTTTACCTATCTTAATAATTTTGCCTGTGATTTTTACACACCTGTTGTAATGGGCTCGGAGCCCTCTGTTGGATGTGGGGTATATATTTTTTTTAAAATTATTATTATCATCATCATCATCGTTTTTATTATTATTATTATTATTATTATTATTATTATTATTATTATTATTATTATTATTATTATTATTATTATTATTATTATTATTATTATTATTATTATTATTGCCTGTTTGAGCAGCATTTGTACACGTCTGTTGCAGTGGGTTCTGGGCCCTCTGTTCATTGGTAGATGCGCGGTATAATTTATATTTTAAATTATTATTAGGTATTATTATTATTGATATTATTATTATTATTATTATTATTATTATTATTATTATTATTATTATTATTATTATTATTATTATTATCGTCATCATTAGTTGCAGAGCTAGTGTACAGAACTAAGGAAGCACAAGTGTTTTCGAATAATACTCATGGATGCTGCAAAGTGTGATTATCTGGAAAACTCATATCGATGTCATTAGCATTAGAAATTCAACAGCAGCAAATAATGGTTACTTGCTACCGGCAATGTGGTCTAGTGGTATGACACTCGCTTTCAGATCGGAAGGGCCTGGGTTCGAGCCTCACACTTGATTCCTTGGAAAAGGCTCTTTACTCACATTCTCTCACTGTACTCAGGTGTAAAATGAGTACCTGGCCGTTAACAGCGTTGTCTTTGTCAGAAAAATTGTAATATCGCCTAACAGGCGTCATGTCCCGTCCTACACGTTTAAATGTTGTAAAGCGCTTTGAGCACATTTAGTGGATATTGCGCTTTGTAAAGCTCAATTTAATTTAATTTAAATTAATTGATTTTAATTTAATACCGTTTTGGATAGGAGACTGGTCTGTTGTCTGGTACTTTCTTTTAGATTCAACCCGAAAAGCTGGGTGGAGTTCCTGACCTCCTAGGTGGGGTTTCTGACCTCCCATAGTGGGCAGGGAGGTACTTACCGTGTCTTCTATCCCACTATAATATCTGTTTTTCAACTTGCTTTCTGTCTTTGTGTTGGAATGAGACTACTCGGTTTTGTCCTGGCCCTGGCCGGACACCTTGACCGAGAGGGAAACAATCAAATGTATAAGAGTTTTGGGAGATATGTTTTTTTTCCCTTGTAAATCATCTCTTTGTTATGCACTGAATTATATTTTGTTGTTTGGTAAACATTGGAGTGTGTTCCTCTTAGTGGGGACCTGTGCTTGTGTCTGGATGAGACTTTTAGGTGTTCTCAAACAAAATACTTTGATAGTGTGTCCTTGAATTTGAATGCACATCTGTTTCCTATTTGAACCAATTCCCCTTAATGTGTTGCAAGCGCCGTAAAACCCTTAAAAACAAAAACAAAACTAAATACTTTGATAGTGTGTCCTTGAATGCACATCTGTTTCCTATTTGAACCAGTTCCCCTTTGTCTTATCTTTTCTTTCATTTTACTATCCTATTTTCTTCCTTTTTACTGGCGCTGATATGACCTTAATGTGTTGCAAGCGCCGTAAAACCCTTAAAAACAAAAACAAACAAACAACCCGAAAGGAATGACGGGAGACAAATTTATTCCTCCTACTCCCACCCAACCTCCTGTTTTTATTTATTGACGCCAGCACTCATACGTCAATACATATTTTGTTCATCACTATTTACCGGCATGTACATCATTGCAAGTTTGACAACTCAAAAGTTTTTATGGTATCACTGTGGTAAACTGAAATAATGTCGAATCAACGTAAAATGTGACCCTTCGTCTCGAAACGGTATTGTGTCGGAATGAATTGGACCCCAAAAAGTTACATTAGAATTAAATTGATAGTAAATACCAATTTTTGAGCTTTTGCATTGTGAGAAATTGTCTTCATTCTGTAACATAACAAATCGAAACAAACCCCAAGTTTCGTGTTTTTGTCAATAAATTCAATATTTTGCGCCCAAGTCATCCCGACATAGTACCGTTTAGAGATGGTGAGTCACAAATAGTGTCCTGGTAAATCAAGCCCATAATTATTTCGATTATCAGACCTGCAAATATGTTCGTGTACGTATTTAATTTGATTTTCATTTCCTGCTATTTGTTGATCTTATTTATATTTTGATAATGTCATCGGTGACATTTGATTTTGTTTAGATTACAATATCATATCATCATGTTAAATTTATATTGTTGTCTTTGTTGAATTGAAAAAAATATAATCGCTGATTATAAAATGAAATAAAATGTATGAATCCATGTGCCCGTCTTCGCATTTTGTCTTTATCAGAATAGACTTGTTTATCAAACACTTAATTAGCCGTACTGGGTGGGGTTTCCGACCTCCCAAAGTGGGCAGGGAGGTACTTGCTGTGTCTTCTATCCCCTATATCTGTTTTCCAATTGCTTTCTGTCTTTGTCTTGAGATTACTTAGGTTTTGTCCTGTCCTTGGCTGGGAAGAAAATAGTCGAATGTATAGTTTTGGGAGATGATATTTTTTTCGTTGTAAATCATCTCTCTTATGTTCTTTTATTATATTTTTAACAAATGATTTGTAAACAGTTGACTGTATTCCTCTTATTGGGGACCTGTGCTTGTGTCTGGATGAGACTTTTGGGTAACCTCAAACTAAGTACACTGATAGTGTGTTCTTGGAACTACATATGTTCCCTATTTCAACCAATTCCCCTTCCTTTTTACTGGCGCTGATATGACCTTAATGTGTTGCAAGCGCCGTAAAACCCCTTAAAACAAACAAACAAACAATTAGCCTTATATAGTGGGATCTTGTGCTGGTGTCTGGCTGAGACTGAGGCATTTGGGTGATCTCAAACTAAGTACTTTGACAGTGTGCTCTTGGAATCTACATCTGTTTCCTATTTGAACCAATTCTTCTTTGTCTTACCTTTTCTTGGGTCCTTTTATTGTAATTCTATAACTTTTTGCTGTACCATTTTCTTCCTTTTTACTGGCGCTGATATGACCTTAATGTGTTGCAAGCGCCGTAAAACCCTTAAAAACAAACAAACGTGTTTGGCCTGGAATTGTACATCATATTATTGTGTCTACCAATCTCAAAGCGAATAAGGAGAGAAGAAAAATGATTGAAAAAGAAAGTGATGTTTTTTTTTCCGTGATGGGACTGTAAAAAAAATGCTCACATCATGACAGAGCCATAATTGTAATATTGTTATTTTGTGAGAGTCTGGTTACCAGTGTTGGGATGGACCGTGGCCTTCGCAACGAAGGCCACGGATGTACAAAGGGTCAAAGTATATGAATTGTGTCTGCATATCTCTGCTTCCAAAACTCAATTTTCATTTTTTTTTTTTTTTTTTTTTTTTTTGTGTGTTTTTTATTATTTGTTCTGTTTTGTTTTTGTCTTTTTTTTTTGTTTGCTTTTGTTTGTTTTGTTTTGCTTGTTTTTGTTTGTTTTGTTTTTTTTGGTCTGTTTGTTTGTTTGTTTCTTGTTGGTATTGTTCTTTTGTTTTATCTTATTTTTATTTTTCTTCTTTTTTTTTTGTTTGGATGTGTATTTTATACAGAATCATAACCGATCGCCTTGGCCCTTGTGGAATGAACAACTGTTTCTAAAAAAGAATGTAGAGTATCAAAAGTCATTTACTGGGTGGGGATCCTGACCTCCCATAGCGGGCAGGGAGGTCCATACTGTGTCTTCTATCCCCTTATATCTGTTGTCCAACATGCTTTCTGTCTTTGTCTTGGAATGAGGTTACTTGGTTTTGTTCTGGCCCAGGTTGGAGTCTTGGTTGGGAGGGAAACAGTCAGATGCATAGTTATTGTTTTGAGAGATGATATTTTTTTTCCTTGTAAATCATTTCTCTGTTATGTATTATTATATTAATTTGTTATTTTTAGTGTATAATGTAAGCATTTGAGTGTATTCCTCTCTGTTGGATTTTGTGCTTGTGTCCGGATGAGACTTATAGGTGATCTCAAACTAAGTACATTGGTGGTATACTCTTGGAATCTACATCTGATCCCTATTTGTTCCCAGTTCCCCTTTGTCTTACCTTTTCTTGGGTGCTTTAATTGTAATTCTAGAACTTTTTACTATCCATTTTCTTCCTTTTTACTGGCGCTGATATGACCTAAATGTGTTGCAAGCGCCGTAAAACGCTTAAAAACAAACAAACAAAAGTCATTTCGATAAGAAAATCTTTCACGCGACCTTGGTCGAGGAAGCTAGGAATTTACCCAATGGAAACCGTACGGTGCTCTTATTGGCTAACCAACCAGCGGCCTCGATGAGAAAAATACCCGCCATTTTTATGTTGGCTGGGAATCGCGTTACTATAGTAAACAAGCGCTGATCGGCCGTTCATGAAAACAAGTTGCTGCTCGCTCGTTTAACTCAAAATTATTCAAAACGATCTCTCTAAAATGATATAACTGTGACTTCTTAAGGTTTTCTTCACGGTCAAAACCACACACCATTCTATTAATGATTACGTCCGAGGCAAAAAGGAATATTGACAGGTCGACCGAGAGTTGAACTCGTGAGACGACAAACATCAATGCGAAGTGTAGCGAGAGTCAAGCTATTGTTTGTCTTGTCCTATTCTAAATAGTGAAAAGGATAAATAGTATAGCCTCGTGTGTGAGTGGTTGCGTGTCATAGTCTTGTTTTTAAATTGTTTCTGTTGTTTATGTGTGTAGTGATGACTCTCTCACACTCAATTTCAATGCCGAAAGAGGAATTCCCGCACACAAGAAAGGGGAATTGGGGTGGTATTTGGCATACATATTGTATAGTATCTAGTTCTAAATAGATAACTGATTAGAGTTATATTATGATATATAAACACAATGCAAAATACAATTCCGAAGTTTCCTTATTTCAAATGAAGTAAAGCTCCAAAACCTAATGGTAGTGATTGTAGTACTGAGTGTTAGTGAGGTGATGTGGTGTTGGTGGTGGTTGTAGTTGTAGTAGTAATAGTGATGATGATGTGGTGGTGGTGATGATTGTAGTTGTAGTAGTAGTGGTAGTGATGATGATGTGGTGGTGGTTGTAGTAGTAGTGGTAATGGTAATGATATGGTGGTGGTGGTGGTTGTAGTAGTAGTGGTCGTGATGATGATGTGGTGGTGGTGTTTGTAGTAGTAGTGGTAATGATGCGGCTATATGGTCTAGTAATATGACACTCGCTTCCGGATCGGAAGGTCCTGGGTTCGAACCTCGCGCTCGGCGCATAGTTGAGTCCTTGGAAAAGGCTCTTTACTCACATTCTCTCATCGTACTCAGGTGTAAAATGAGTACCTGGCCGTTAACAGAGTTGTCTTTGTCCGAAAAATTGTAATATCGCCTAACAGGCGTCATGTCCCGTCCTAATATGTTAAATGTTGACCAGAGACCCCTTGTAAAGCGCTTTGAGCACATTTAGTAGATATTGCACTATATAAAGCTCAGTTTAAAAAAAAAATATTTCAATGATGATGATATGGTGGTGGTGGTTGCAGTAGTAGTAGTGGTAGTGATGATAATGTGGTGGTGGTTGTAGTTGTAGTAGTAGTGATAGTGATGATGATGTGGTGGTGGTTGTAGTAGTAGTGGTAGTGATGATGATGTGGTTGTGGTGGTTGTAGTAGTAGTTGTAATGGTGATGATATGGTGGTAGTGGTGGTTGTAGTAGTAGTGTAGTGGTAATGGTAATGATATGGTAGTGGTTGTAGTAGTAGTGGTCGTGATGACGCTGTGGTTGTGGTGGTTGTAGTAGTAGTGGTAGTAATGCTATTGTGGTGGTGGTTGTAGTAGTTGAGGTAGTGATGTGGTGGTGGTTGTAGTAGTAGATGATGTGGTGGTTGGAAAACACATTACAGGTTATTATAATACATGATTACACACATTCTCTAACTTCATTTTTTGACAGCTTCTTTGTGCCATAAATATACGCAACAGTTCTGAAACATTTTATTGTGGATTTTGATATTGGTTGTTGTTTTTCTTGTGTCGTTATGTTGACATAGATACCGAATGAATGGTAATTACTACATTCTCAGCCAACAACAAAATGGCGCTGAATGCTTTCATTGGTGGACACTTTTTAGGCTTCGTACGTATTCTCATTCGTTTAATTCTATGCGAGGAAGGCAGAAATAATAGACAATATTATGAGTTCTTTTTTAAATAACCCTTCTGTATGGATCTAAAGTTGATTTGGTTTACATTTCTTCTCATTGTCACCCCCCTCTCTCTCTCTCTCTCTCTCTCTCTCTCTCTCTCTCTCTCTCTCTCTCTCTCTCTCTCTCTCACTCTCTTCCCTTGCTCGCACACACACATACACACATACATTTTTCCCCATAATGTTCTATTATCACAATCTAATACATATAACATATTTCGTGTTAACTTAAAGAAGGCCCAAAGCCGAAACGTTGTTTGTTTTATGTTGTTCCCTGACATTATATGGATCACATTTACTCCCTTTTTTAAATTCTTTCTCTCCATCAAAATTGACACTGCTCAAACAATCCAAAAATTTTAAAACTCTAGATTATCATTCAATCAAGTGCCTGACGTCAATAGTGCGGCGATGTGGTCTAGTGGTATGACACTCGCTTTCGGATCGGAAGGTCCTGGGTTCGAGCAACGCGTTTGGCGCATAGTTGAGTCCTTGGTAAAGACTCTTTACTCACATTCTCTCACCGTACTCAGGTGTAAAATGAGTACCTGGCCGTTAACAGCGTTGTCTTTGTCCGAAAAATTGTAATATCGCCTAACAGGCGTCATGTCCCGTCCTACATGTTTAATGTTGCTGTTGACCAGGGACCCCTTGTAAAGCGCTTTGAGCACATTTAGTGGATATTGCGCATCACCCATGAGTTAGACACCCTTCCTCTCTACCCAGACCAAGGTAACCCAGTCTCACAGATACCAAGTCGGCATCATCCATGAGTTAGACACCCTTCCTCTCTACCCAGACCAAGTTAACCCAGTCTCACAGATACCAAGTCGGCATCATCCATGAGTTAGACACCCTTCCTCTGTACCCAGACTAAGGTAACCCAGTCTCACAGATACCAAGACAGCATCATCCATGAGTTAGACACCCTTCTTCTATACCCAGACCAAGGTAACCCAGGCTCACAGATACCAAGTCGGCATCATCCATGAGTTAGACACCCTTCCTCTATACCCAGACCAAGGTAACCCAGTCTCATACAGATACCAAGTCAGCATCACCCATGAGTTAGTAACCCTTCCTCTATTCTCAGACTAAGGTAACCCAGTCTCACAGATACCAAGTCGGCATCACCTCTGGGTCGGACAACTTTCCAGTATGTCCACCCAAAAGTCTCACAGAGACACCAAGTAGAGACTTTCATTTAAAGGTAGAAAGATAAGTTATTTTTCAAAATGCAAAAGCACCTCAAAGACGTCATATCTCGTCCTATATGGCAAGGGCTTTTCTTGGACCCCTTGTAAAACGCTGTGAGCAAATTTAGTTGATATATCTCTATATCAAAGTTTGGGCATGTGTGTGCTTTTAAAGAAAAGAAATGGACAACCAAAGAGGGGGTTGACAGAGCAGAAACAAGACCCAATGTTACAGCAGAACACCCATGACCACCTCCCAAAGTCTTCCTTGCAATGCAGAAAGAGACAATCAGTCAGGATGTGACAAAACCTTGCGCTCTCATTTAAGGGCATCTGAGACATTTTTAGATCATACCAATATCTAAAAATGTGCAAAATATATGTGACTAATCGTCTAAAGCCGGTATGATGCCGAAATGAATCTTTGCACACAATTGAATATTAAGCTTAAATTTTAAATCAAATTGAAAGGCTTAACTGGGAACAGGCGTTATTTCTTAAGATAAAAAAGCCACATTTTTAAATGTGTAATCATTTTGATGTTAACCTCAGTTCCATTTTCCAATTCATTTCGACATTATACTGGATTGACGGGATGGGTAACATTTCAACACAGAACAGTTGAAAAGATGATGTGGATGAACATGGATGTTCAAGAAAAAGAAAGACAAAGAGAAAATAATCAAGAAAAGAGAAAAGAAAAATCTAAGCATTAAGTAACAATGGCAAACAATAAGGAAATGAAAAACAAAAACGAAAGATTTTTTAGGAATATGAATTTTATATTCCAATTGGATTTTAAAAATTTGTTTACAAAAAGATGACATGGTTTAAGTGCGTGTGGACCATAACTGAAATCTAAAGTCTGTCGAGGTATTTTCGTATTGTCGGCTCTGTGCTTGTAACTGGTCTTTATTCTTGTTTCTTGTCTGGTGCCTGGTGAGAGGTGGATTCTGTTCAGGTATCTGACTGGTCATCTTTGAAGATTGGAAATCTAGATTGGGCATTGTTGATGAAACTGTAAAAACAAAAATGTAAGAAATTCCTTAATGATTTTAAGTGAGTGGAATGATTGGGGTCTGTGAAACAGACATTATAAAGTAACATACAAGATGAAAAGTTTATAACAAGAGAAAAGACAGATTAACAGACTTGCACGCAACTACAACATACAAACGCAGAAAATGATACAAAAAGAAAACACACACATACACACACACACAGAGAGAGAGAGAGAGAGAGAGAGAGAGAGAGAGAGAGAGAGAGACATACACAAAGAGAGAGAGGGAGAGAGAGAGCGAGAGAGAGAGAGTAATCAAGAGAGGGTTAGAGGTAGAAATCAAGGGAGAGAGAAGGAAAGAGAAAATAGAGTTATAAACATATATAGATAGATAGATAGATAGATAGATAGATAGATAGATAGATAGATAGATAGATAGAGCAAACAATAACGTATTTTATTATTACCATCATTAAGGGCATTTAGGCCACTGGTGTGAGCCACATCTTGGTTTTGTTCACAATCCTTGTCAAGTGGATTCAGTTGATCAAGGGAGGGAATTCCCTTCAATCTAGAATCCCGGTCCTTCTTCTTGCCATATGAGAAGGGACAGGTCATCACGTGGACTCCAGTAATGGCACACGGTACTTTATGGTAGTGGGCCCTTGGTGGACACAGGTCACCCAAACCGGGTATCGCGTCAACGGTCTTGGAGTATCGATGCCAATCGGGTGTGTAAGGACAAATGATAACGTGCATCCAGGTTTTTCAGGGCAAGGAGTCAAATGACTGTGTGGATTTTTGTCACAGCCTGGATGTCTTGGAGTGCTGGTGTCCTCTTGTCCGCTCGTAATTGGTGTTCTCGACACTTGGAGAGCTGAGGAACAATACAAGGGAAAAAGACCATTTTGTTAACAACAAAAAAATAGTAAATGGATGGTTAAAATCATTACCTTTTTTGTTGTTTGTTTGTATCATTAGAAGTCGTCGCATAGGCATTTCATGAATATATATATATATATATATATATATATATATATATATATATATATATATATATATATATATAATCCATAAATAGGGATAGACCTTATTTAGGCAAACTTAGTAGCTACCAACAGCTATATGCAAAATTCAGCAGAAAGATAGATAGATAGATAGATAGATAGATAGACAGATAGTTAGATAGATAGTTAAATAGATAGATAGATAGATAGATAGATAGATAGATAGATAGATAGATAGATAGATAGATAGATAGATAGATAGATAGATAGATAGATAGATAGATATATAGATAGATAGATAGTTAGATAGATAGATAGATAGAAAGATATTGATAAATAGATAGATAGATAGATAAAGAGAGAGAGAGAGAGAGAGAGTGGGAGAGAGAGAGAGAGGGAGAGAGAGAGAGAAAGAGAGAGAGGGAGAGAGAGAGAGAGAGAGAGAGAGAGAGAGAGAGAGAGAGATGGAGAAGGGGGGGGGGGTTGAGCGAGGGTAAAAATGTGTGTTGTTATTAACACCTTGAAGACCAACTAAAAATACTAGAGATGTAAACAGAATTGTTCTCAAATAAATTGTATTTCAAATTTGTTGAATAACGAATTTAAAAGATAAAATCCTTTTTCTCTTTTCTGTACACTTTACTCTTTATTGATAGGATAAAATACTACACACGATCATTGTATGATAGTCAACACCTTACGATTAATCCTTACTTGAGCTTCTTAGCCATTAATATAATAGAAACGGAGTATCATTTATTTCAATAAACCATATTGCTGTACCACCACCCTATTTGTGCGGCTATGTGGTCTAGTGGTATGACACTCGCTTTCGGATCAGAAGGTTCTGGGTTCGAGCCGTACTCAAGTGTAAAATGAGTACCTGACCGTTAATAGCGTTGTCTTTGTCCGAAAAATTGTAATATCGCCTAACAGGCGGCATGTCCCGTCCTACATGTTAAATGTTGCTGTTTGCCAGGAACCCCTTGTAAAGCGCTTTGAGCACATTTAGTGGACATTGCTCTATATAAAGCTCAATTTTTTTCAGCTTCTTCGCCATTATTATAATATAAACGCATAGGTGTTATATGAGCATCGTTTATTTCTATAGATAGTATGCGCTTCGCCGAGAAGCTCATAACATTGCCATCCGGACGTATAACGGACCAACACATAAAACTGTGTCCATGAACGTTTATAGTCTGGTTAATACAGTTTAGTGAGATTTACTCATAAACGCTGATGACAAAAAAAACAATAACAAAGACCTGAATGACGTCATCTTCGAACTATCTATAAATCATATTGCATTACCACCACCCAGTTTACAGAAACGAACATCAGAATGAAACTCTTACCTTTTTCAGCTATTGTTCCGTGTGAGAAGACGGCACTCATGCCCTTTGGGATCAACACAGACAAGGGATTTGGCAGTTCAGGAAAAGGCACCTTTTCTTCCATGAAGGTGGGAATTATATCTCTGCCGAAAGAGTACGGACATGCAAGGATATGAATCCCAGGAAGATCGCATGGAAGGTCGTGATAGTGTGACCCTGGTGAACAAGCAGCTGGAGTGGGTATTGTCACATCGGTGTTGAATTCCTCAAACCAATCGGGTGTAAAAGGACATTTTATCACGTGCATCCCAGGTTGGAAAGGACAGGGAGTCACGTGACGATGGGGCCCTTCAGGGCAGTTTCGGTGCCTGGGAGACTTAGGTTTGATAACCAGAGAACGGACAGGGGTGTCGATGCCTGTGGATGACAAAGGGGAAATCAATCAAATCAAAGAGATTGCTGGTAGTGGGATATGATATGGTAGTGATAGTTCTTGCCGTAGTGCTAGTGGTGGTGGTAGTAGTAGTAGTAGTAGTAGTAGTAGTAGTAGTAGTAGTAGTAGTAGTAGTAGTAGTAGTAGTAGTAGTAGTAGTAGTAGTAGTAAAAGTGCGGCTATGTGGTCTTGTGGTATGACACTAGCGTTTCGGATCGGAAGGTCCTGGGTTCTAGCCCCGCTCGGTACATAGTTGAGTCCTTGGAAAAGGCTATTTACTCACATTTTCTCACCGTACTCATGTGTAAAATGAGTACATGGTCGTTAACAGCGTTGTCTCTTCCGGAAAAAAATGGTAATATCACCTAACAGGCGCCATGTCTAGTTCTAACTGTTACGTTTTGGTCAGGGACCCCTTATAAAGCGCTTTGAGCACATTTAGTGGATATTGCGCTATATAAAAGCTCTATTATAGTCAGGCTCATCAGGAAACTTGGGATGAGTTTATTTGTTTATTGAAAATGTCGCTTCTTGAAGGAAGAAGGAAAATATATATGATAAATATTGAATTGAATAGCTTCCAATTTATTAGACGAAGACAGATACTATGGACGTTTCGGGTTTCCCTTTTATCAACAAAACAGGATGAATGAAACACTACAGACGAATAATAATAATAATAATGATAATAATAATAATAATAATAATAATAATAATAACAATAATGATAATAATAATAATAATAATAATAATAATAATAATAATGATAATAATAAAAAGGATGATAATAATAATAATAATAACAATAATAATAATAATAATAATAATAATAATAATAATAATAATAGATCTTTATTGTCCATAAATATGGCAATTTGTCATTTAGTTACACTTGTTATAACGTTATATGATAACTATAACATTGAACAGATATTTCACTCCTACTTATTTTCTCTCTTTCTCTCTCTCTCTCTCTCTCTCTCTCTATCTATCTATCTATCTATCTATCTATCTATCTCATTCACTCACTCTCTCTCTCTCTCTCTCTCTCTCTCTCTCTCTCTCTCTCTCTCTATCTATCCATCTATCTATCTCTCTCTTCCTCTCTTAATCATCTTAACGCCACTATCACAACCACATTCGTCTGTAGTGTTTTATTCATCCTGTTTTGTTGATAAAAGGGAAACCCGAAACGGCCACAGTATCTGTCTTCGTCTAATAAATAAAAATCTTACAATTAAATATTTATCGTTATTTTTTGTTTATTGAAGAGAACTATTTCACAAAATGAACAACCCAAAATTAGATATTTCTCATCATTTTCATGTTATATTCATTGTTGACATCCACTTTATCAACACGTTATTCCAATTTGACTTGATGGGTTACAATTTAATTTATCTTATCGAATCTGTAGACAACTTGGGTTATTATAATTCATTATATTGTAATGATAATAAAAAATAAAGTGTTCTTATATAGCGCCAAACGCCGAAGCCTCAAAACGCTTTACACTATACTTACCAAACCATAAACCCACGCGCACCGAGCCAAACAGACACACACAATAGTCGCACACACTATGGAAGTTTTACAAAATGAAATACCTTAACTACTAGGCAACTTCGCCCCACTCACATATGACAATATTATCATAAAATGTGATACATTTTTCTACTATAATATAGATAGTTGACTTTATTTTAATTGTGACTTTAAAAAATCAATTCAAACCATCTCAAATCAATTTTTAAAAAGTCACAATTAAAATAAAGTCAACTATCTATATTATAGTAGAAAAATGTATCACATTTTATGATAATATTGTCATATGTGAGTGGGGCGAAGTTGTCTAGTAGTTAAGGTATTTCATTGTGACCCGGGTTCGAGCCCCTATTCAGACACTTTCGTTTTTTTTCTTTGGCAACATTACTAACCCCCCGATTTGCTCACTTGGACAACATGGGTGATTCCTGTTGACATCAGACATCTTGTTTGATGAGTTATCTCTATTCCTTCGTGGAATGCCGAGGCGACGATATCTTATGATGTCGTGGCGGAAGGGTGTAATTTTTAAAA
>NC_088366.1:62661172-62681172 GCF_034508935.2 Berghia stephanieae | reverse complement strand
ACACAAAAAATATCGAGCTTTATATAGCGCAATATCCACTAAATGTGCTCAAAGCGCTTTACAAGGGGTCCCTGGTCAAAAGCAACATTTAACATGGAGGACAGGACATGCCACCTGTTAGGCGATATTACAATTTTTCGTACAAAGACAATGCGGTTAACGCCCAGGTACTCATTTTACACCTGAGTACGGTGAGAGAATGTGAGTAAAGTGCCTTTTCCAAGGACTCAACTATGCGCCGAGCGCGAGGCTCGAACCCAGGACCTCCGATCTGAAAGCGAGTGTCATACCACAAGACCACATAGCCGAACACACATAAAACCCCATCCTACTCCAATGGGGAGCTAGGCTGAATTTTTTTGGGATGATTTTGTTTTCACCTGACAAGTAGTAGTAGTAGTAGTAGTAGTAGTAGTAGTAGTAGTAGTAGTAGTAGTAGTAGTAGTAGTAGTAGTAGTAGTAGTAGTAGTAGTAGTAGTTAGTAGTATTTTTATTATTATTATTATTTTTATTATTATTATTATTATTATTATTATTATTATTATTATTATTATTATTATTATTATTATTATTATTATTTTTATTATTATTATTATTATTATTATATTATACTGTAAGAAAAAAAAACAGTATGCCATGCAAACCGCAAAATCTAATGTGTCATTTTGTGCAATGTTAGATTTATCCAATTGTTGTCATATTAAATATTATACAAAGGTATTTTGTGTGTTGGAGAAGTTTTATAAATCATTTAATTTATTATTATGACGATACAAATCTATGATTATTGGTGGGTTTTATTTTATTTTGGCATTTTACAAATTTGTCTAAACGTCGAATGTAAGAGTTAATCACCCTTCCTTGTCAATGAAAATAAAACGATTTCTTCTCGCTGTCATCAGTCAGCTATCGGCGAATCGACGACATCGAATTACAAGGGAGGTAATTTTTGTGTGTCTATGGATAAAAAACGAAAGTGACCAATTAGGGGGCAGGCACTGTACTGGTGTGGGACATATCTGAAAAGCTGTCTATGAAACAGTGCCAAACAAAGGAGAAAGAAACCCCCCACCCCCCACCCCACCCCCAATACACACACGCACACACACACACACACACACACCCTCGGACAAATCTGAAAAGCTGTCTATGAAACAGTGCCAGACAAAACATAAAGAACCAAATGTCAAATGTTATGAAAATAAATTTAAGCTTCAATTTCATATTCCTCTATAGTTTTTCATTCATCCTGTTTTGTTGATAAAGGGGAAACCCGAAACTTCTATTTTATCTGTTTTCATATTTAAAAAAAAAACACAAAAAATATCGAGCTTTATATAGCGCAATATCCACTAAATGTGCTCAAAGCGCTTTACAAGGGGTCCCTGGTCAAAAGCAACATTTAACATGGAGGACAGGACATGCCACCTGTTAGGCGATATTACAATTTTTCGTACAAAGACAATGCGGTTAACGCCCAGGTACTCATTTTACACCTGAGTACGGTGAGAGAATGTGAGTAAAGTGCCTTTTCCAAGGACTCAACTATGCGCCGAGCGCGAGGCTCGAACCAGGACCCTCCGATCTGAAAGCGAGTGTCATACCACAAGACCACATAGCCGAACACACATAAAACCCCATCCTACCTCCAATGGGGAGCTAGGCTGAATTTTTTTGGGATGATTTTGTTTTCACCCTGACAAGTAGTAGTAGTAGTAGTAGTAGTAGTAGTAGTAGTAGTAGTAGTAGTAGTAGTAGTAGTAGTAGTAGTAGTAGTAGTATTTTTATTATTATTATTTTTATTATTTTTATTATTATTATTATTATTATTATTATTATTATTATTATTATTATTATTATTATTATTATTATTATTATTATTATACTGTAAGAAAAAAAAACAGTATGCCATGCAAACCGCAAAATCTAATGTGTCATTTCGTGCCATGTTAGATTTATCCAATTGTTGTCATATTAAATATTATACAAAGGTATTTTGTGTGTTGGAGAAGTTTTATAAATCATTTAATTTATTATTATGACGATACAAATCTATGATTATTGGTGGGTTTTATTTTATTTTTGGCATTTTACAAATTTGTCTAAACGTCGAATGTAAGAGATAATCACCCTTCCTTGTCAATGAAAATAAAACGATTTCTTCTCGCTGTCATCAGTCAGCTATCGGCGAATCGACGAAATCGAATTACAAGGGACCTAACTTTTTGCGTTTCTATCGATAAAAAACGAAAGTGACCAATTGGATTCAGTAGTCTGATGTCACGCCGCTCGGCAACGGCGGCCATCTTGGTTCTAAACAAAGAAAATCATTACTTTTTATTGTTCAGGCTGGATAGAACGTTTCATGTGTTTTGTGATCAGAATGTGTAAAAGTCAAAACATGATCAAATTCATGTTTGTTTCCCCTCTGGATACGCTTTTATGCTCGCCGGAGAAATGTTTCATACGGGCGTCCGCCATTTTTCCGATAGTTTAGAGCCAGAGTGTTGCTAAGTTACCATGCGTCATTAGGAAGGAAGTGACGTTACGACTATTGAATCCTATTGGGGAGCAGGCACTGGTGTCGGACATATCTGAAAACTGTCTATGATACAGTGACCGACAAAATATAAAGAAACCCCCCCCCCCACACACACACACACACCCTCGGACATATCTGAAAGGCTGTCTATGAAACAGTGCCAGACAAAGCAAAAAGAACCAAATGTCAAATGTTATGAAAATAAATTTAACCTTCAATTTCATATTCCTCTGTAGTTTTTCCTTCATCCTGTTTTGTTGATAAAGGGGAAACCCGAAACTTCTATTTTATATGTTTTCATATAAAGAAAAGAAACAAAAAAATGAGCTTTATATAGCGCAATATCCACTAAATGTGCTCAAAGCGCTTTACGAAGGGTCACTGGTCAAAAACAACATTTAACATGCCGCCTGTTAGGCGATATTTCAATTTTTCGGACAAAGACAAAGCTGTTAACGGCCAGGTATTCATTTTACACCTGAGTACCGTGAGAGAAAGTGAGTAAAGTGCTTTTTCCAAGGACTCAACTATGCGCCGAGCGCGAGGCTCGAACCCAGGACCTTCCGATCTGAAAGCGAGTGTCATACCACAAGACCACATAGCCGAACACACATAAAACCCCATCCTACCTCCAATGGGGAGCTAGGCTGAATTTTTTTGGGATGATTTTGTTTTCACCCTGACAAGTAGTAGTAGTAGTAGTAGTAGTAGTAGTAGTAGTAGTAGTAGTAGTAGTAGTAGTAGTAGTAGTAGTAGTATTTTTTATTATTATTATTTTTTATTATTATTATTATTATTATTATTATTATTATTATTATTATTATTATTATTATTATTATTATTATTATTATTATTATACTGTAAGAAAAAAAACAGTATGCCATGCAAACCGCAAAATCTAATGTGTCATTTTGTGCAATGTTAGATTTATCCAATTGTTGTCATATTAAATATTATACAAAGGTATTTTGTGTGTTGGAGAAGTTTTATAAATCATTTAATTTATTATTATGACGATACAAATCTATGATTATTGGTGGGTTTTATTTTATTTTTGGCATTTTACAAATTTGTCTAAAAGTCGAAAGTAAGAGTTAATCACCCTTCCTTGTCAATGAAAATAAAACGATTTCTTCTCGCTGTCATCAGTCAGCTATCGGCGAATCGACGACATCGAATTACAAGGGAGGTAATTTTTGTGTTTCTATGGATAAAAAACGAAAGTGACCAATTAGGGGGCAGGCACTGTACTGGTGTGGGACATATCTGAAAAGCTGTCTATGAAACAGTGCCAGACAAAGGAGAAAGAAACCCCCCACCCCCCACCCCACCCCCAATACACACACGCACACACACACACACACACACACACCCTCGGACAAATCTGAAAAGCTGTCTATGAAACAGTGCCAGACAAAACATAAAGAACCAAATGTCAAATGTTATGAAAATAAATTTAAGCTTCAATTTCATATTCCTCTATAGTTTTTCATTCATCCTGTTTTGTTGATAAAGGGGAAACCCGAAACTTCTATTTTATCTGTTTTTATATTTAAAAAAAAAACACAAAAAATATCGAGCTTTATATAGCGCAATATCCACTAAATGTGCTCAAAGCGCTTTACAAGGGGTCCCTGGTCAAAAGCAACATTTAACATGGAGGACAGGACATGCCACCTGTTAGGCGATATTACAATTTTTCGTACAAAGACAATGCTGTTAACGCCCAGGTACTCATTTTACACCTGAGTACGGTGAGAGAATGTGAGTAAAGTGCCTTTTCCAAGGACTCAACTATGCGCCGAGCGCGAGGCTCGAACCCAGGACCCTCCGATCTGAAAGCGAGTGTCATACCACAAGACCACATAGCCGAACACACATAAAACCCCATCCTACCTCCAATGGGGAGCTAGGCTGAATTTTTTTGGGATGATTTTGTTTTCACCCTGACAAGTAGTAGTAGTAGTAGTAGTAGTAGTAGTAGTAGTAGTAGTAGTAGTATTAGTAGTAGTAGTAGTAGTAGTAGTAGTAGGAATAGTAGTAGTAGTAGTAGTAGTAGTAGTAGTAGTAGTAGTAGTAGTAGTAGTAGTAGTAGTAGTAGTAGTAGTAGTAGTAGGAGTAGTAGTAGTAGTAGTAGTAGTAGTAGTAGTAGTAGTAGTAGTATTTTTATTATTATTATTATTATTATTATTATTATTATTATTATTATTATTATTATTCTTATTATACTGTAAGAAAAAAAACAGTATGCCATGCAAACCGCAAAATCTAATGTGTCATTTCGTGCCATGTTAGATTTATCCAATTGTTGTCATATTAAATATTATACAAAGGTATTTTGTGTGTTGGAGAAGTTTTATAAATCATTTAATTTATTATTATGACGATACAAATCTATGATTATTGGTGGGTTTTATTTTATTTTTGGCATTTTACAAATTTGTCTAAACGTCGAATGTAAGAGATAATCACCCTTCCTTGTCAATGAAAATAAAACGATTTCTTCTCGCTGTCATCAGTCAGCTATCGGCGAATCGACGAAATCGAATTACAAGGGACCTAACTTTTTGCGTTTCTATCGATAAAAAACGAAAGTGACCAATTGGATTCAGTAGTCTGATGTCACGCCGCTCGGCAACGGCGGCCATCTTGGTTCTAAACAAAGAAAATCATTACTTTTTATTGTTCAGGCTGGATAGAACGTTTCATGTGTTTTGTGATCAGAATGTGTAAAAGTCAAAACATGATCAAATTCATGTTTGTTTCCCCTCTGGATACGCTTTTATGCTCGCCGGAGAAATGTTTCATACGGGCGTCCGCCATTTTCCCGATAGTTTAGAGCCAGAGTGTTGCTAAGTTACCATGCGTCATTAGGAAGGAAGTGACGTTACGACTATTGAATCCTATTGGGGAGCAGGCACTGGTGTCGGACATATCTGAAAACCTGTCTATGATACAGTGACCGACAAAATATAAAGAAACCCCCCCCCCACACACACACACACACCCTCGGACATATCTGAAAGGCTGTCTATGAAACAGTGCCAGACAAAGCAAAAAGAACCAAATGTCAAATGTTATGAAAATAAATTTAACCTTCAATTTCATATTCCTCTGTAGTTTTTCCTTCATCCTGTTTTGTTGATAAAGGGGAAACCCGAAACTTCTATTTTATATGTTTTCATATAAAGAAAAAGAAACAAAAAAATGAGCTTTATATAGCGCAATATCCACTAAATGTGCTCAAAGCGCTTTACGAAGGGTCACTGGTCAAAAACAACATTTAACATGCCGCCTGTTAGGCGATATTTCAATTTTTCGGACAAAGACAAAGCTGTTAACGGCCAGGTATTCATTTTACACCTGAGTACGGTGAGAGAAAGTGAGTAAAGTGCCTTTTCCAAGGACTCAACTATGCGCCGAGCGCGAGGCTCGAACCCAGGACCTTCCGATCTGAAAGCGAGTGTCATACCACAAGACCACATAGCCGAACGCACATAAAACCCCATCCTACCTCCAATGGGGAGCTAGGCTGAATTTTTTTGGGATGATTTTGTTTTCTCTCGTATTTTACTTTGTACTTTGTCATTTAAATGTTGCTGCTCGAAGAAATAAATAATAATATGAAATTAAATGTAAGCTTCAATTTCATATTCCTCTATAGTGTTTCATTCATCCTGTTTTGTTGATAAAGGGGAAACCGAAACTTCCATTTTATCTGTTTTCATATATTAAATTGAAGCTTACATTCAGTTTCATATTGTTTTTTATCACTTTATACTTTGTCTGGCACTGTTATAGATACATCTTTTCAATTTTTATGAAACGAAAGAGTTAAGGCAGACATGAATGCGCCAGAATTGACCAATAGGTGTAATGCAACGATAGGTGGTCACTCTGGTGGTCATTGTGAAATTTGTCAAATAACATTGTCAATCCAATATCACCCTGAGGCGATGAAGACACGTTGTCCATAATGAACGCTAATCATGCCTCAATACTGTCCACCCTGTCACCCCTTTCCCCACCCCTGATTCCCATCCGCCAAATTGTCACTTTGAAAAATTGAATTTGAAAAATAATTATGATCTTTATAATGCGCAATTTAGTAATCACACTAATTTCATAAACTTCACAAAACTTCATTTATTCCTCCCAACACGTAAATTAGAATAAAAATTTCAACGTTCGGCACAGTCTAAAGCAATATGATAATCACAACTAAGAACAAGTAAAAATGTGACAAGTGTCTTACCCAAAGAAACAACGTTGGATGCAGAAACAACGCTTATAATGATCATGAAAATGAGGATGATGACAGTGGGGATGGAGATGATGATGATGATGATGATAATGATGATGGTGATGATGATGATAATAATAATAATAATAATAATAATAATAATAATAATAATACTAATAATAATAATAATAATAATATAATAATAATACTAATAATAATATAATAATAATAATAATAAATAATAATAATAATAATAATAATAATTAATAATAATAATAATAATAATAATAATAATAATAATAATAATAATAATAATAATAATAATAATAATAATAATAATAATAATAATAATAATAATAATAATAATAATAATAATAATAATAATAATAATTGAAAAGAGATTCGAGCAGTTGTAATATCCGTTTTACCACACAGAAACCGGGATAAGCAATGGCTCTCTGGGCCTTTTAGCTCTGAATGTCTGGCTGGAAATTTCTCCATACGTGAGAGATAAGAAAAAATAATAAATAGACACAGTGGAACATAGAAGATTAGCAAACGAGATAAGAAGATACTTTTCAATTTTTAAAAACCCGAAATATCTATCTATATAAAAATCAATATAATCCTAAATCTATCTTACATTTCGGCCACCTTGTTACAATATAAAGATGCCCTATGGCAAAGTAGAGTAGGGGGGGGGGTGTTGGTGGTCAAGGAAATAAATATTGGTAGCATGAAATACATAATCAATGTGCTGTTCTTGTTGCACGCAAAGAAATGACATGTTTTGTTTTCGAAGTCCAGCCGAAATAGATGAGTGTTACGTTAAAAACGCTGTACATGTAATAGAACAGGGTGGTCTGGGAGTCGATCCAGGGGTGGGCGACGGTCTAAAATAGTTGTAGTGTGTAAGGGTATAGATAGATCGAAGTTCACGTCCTCGGGCCATTGTTTTTTGTTTTGTTTTTTTGTGGGTTTTTTTTTTTTTTTGCCATATGCGTTTATAAACAATACTCTTCAACAGTCGCAACGTCACTTCCTTCCTAATGACGCTGGCTCTAAACTATCGGAACAATGGCGGACGCCCGTATGAAATATTTCCCCGGCGAGGATAAAAGCGTATTCAGAGAAAACAAACTATAAATTTGATCATGTTTTGACTTGTACACATTCTGATCACAATATGAAAAGCTCTTGCTAGCATGAAGAATCAAGATGGCCGCCGTTGCCGGGCGGAGTGACATCAGACTACTGAATCTAATTGGATTCGATAGTCTGATGTCTCGCCGCTCGGCAACAGCGGCCATCTTGGTTCTAAACAAAGAAAATCATTACTTTTTATTCTCCATGCTGGCTAGAACTTTTCATATGCCTTGTGATCAGAATGTGTAAAAGTCAAAACATGATCAAATTTATGGGGGTTTTTTTCCCTCTGGATACGCTTTTATGCTCGCCGGAGAAATATTTATAAGGGCGTCCTCCATTGTTCCGATAGTTTAGAGCCAGCGTTACTAAGTTACCATGCGTCATTAGGAAGGAAGTGACGTTACAACTGTTGAAGAGTATTCTCACTAAACTGTATTAACCAGACTTTAGACGTTCAAGTTGCGCATAGTTTTGTGTGTTGATACGTTATACTTCCCGATGGCAATAGTGTGAGCTTTTTAGCCAAGCGCAGCGTATATTTTCTAGAAACGTTTAAAGTTACACATAGTTTTGTGTGTGTTGGAACGGAATAACAAAGTCAATCCAATATCACCCTGAGGCGATGAAGACACGTTGTCCATAATGAACGCTAATCATGCCTCAATACTGCCCACCCTGTCACCCCTTTCCCCACCCCTGATTCCCATCCGCCAAATTGTCACTTTGAAAAATTGAATTTGAAAAATAATTATGATCTTTATAATGCGCCATTTAGTGATCGCACTAATTTCATAAACTTCACAATACTTCATTTATTCCTCCCAACACGTTAATTAGAATAAAAATTTCAATGTTCGGCACTGTCTAAAGCAATATGATAATCACAACTAAGCAAAAGTTAAAATGTGACAAGTGTCTTACCCAAAGAAACAACGTTGGATGCAGAATTAACGCTTATAATGATCATGAAAATGAGGATGATGACAGTGGGGATGGAGATTATAATGATAATGATTTGAATGAGTTGAATTTTCACTTGTATGCCGACGATACTCAAATTCATTTCCCTGTTACTAACGATACGAGAGTGAACATTGTATCTCGAGTGGAAGCGTGCGTGAAAGACATAAAAGATTGGATGGTTTTCAATAAATTAAAGTTAAATGAGGATAAAACGGAAATAATAAGTTTTCATGGAAATAACCGGAAAAGAACAGAAATAGAATCATTGAGCATTGCTGGTAGTCAAATTAAGATTGTAAATGGTGGAAATGTCAGGAATTTAGGTGCATATTTAGATTCACAATTGTGTATGGACGCTCATGTTAGTAAAGTTGCTCAGATTTGCCATCTTCATCTCCATAAAATTTATGGAATTAGACATCTTTTGGATACTGAGACTGTCAAAACATTAATGACATCATGTGTATTTAACAGAAAAGATTAATGTAACGCTCTCTTACAATCGTCACCAAAATATGTAATTAGACAGCTTCAGAAAGTGGAAAATAGAGCTGCTAGAATGGTATCTGGTTGTGGGGTGAAAGAGCATGTCACGCCGATTATAATATCTTTGCATTAGCTCCCTGTTAACAGCCGAATTATGTTCAAAATTCTATGCTATGCTTTTAAATGTTTTAATAAGACAGCTCCTGTATACCTACAAAACATGGTTAATCTCTATGTGCCGGAGAGAGAACTTAGATCCAGTGGTCAAGATCTCTTCCAGGTTCCTCGCTGTAGATCGTCTTTTAGTGAGAGATCTTTTAGCCAGTCGGCACCCGTCTTATGGAACCAACTGCCTTCATCCCTCAAAAAATGTCCGACATTTGAAAACTTTAAAAAGAAACTTAAAACACATCTTTTTAGAAAATCATTTGATGTTTAACATTTCTATTAGGCCTACATGTTATAGATATCCTAAATTTTCATTTTGTAGCACAGTGCGTGGTAATTAACATATAGATATCCTAAATTTTCATCTTGTAGCACAGTGCGTGGTAATTAAATTACAAATCGATTAATGCTATTCCAATATGATGGATTTTATGCTTAAATTATCAATTTATTGTTGTGTTTTATTTGCATTGTAAAGCACATTGTGGATCTAGGCGCTATAGAAATGCATTCATTCATTCATGATGATGATGGTGATGATGATGATGATGATGATGATGATGATGATAATGATAATGATAATAAAAATAAAAATAATAATTATAATAATAATAATAATAATGATGATAATAATAATAATAATAATAATAACAATAATAATAATAATAATAATAATAATAATAATAATAATAATAATAATAATAATAATAATGATAATAATAATAATGATAATAATAATAATAATAATAATAATAATAATAATAATAATAATAATAATAATAATAATAATAATAATAATAATAATAATAATAATAATTGAAAAGAGATTCGAGCAGTTGTGATGTCCGTTTTACAACATAGAAACCGGGATAAGCAATGGCTCTCTGGGCCTTTTAGATCTGAAAGTCTGGCTGGAAATTTCTCCATACGTGAGAGATTAGAATAAATAATAAATAGACACGGTGGAACCTAGAAGAATAACAAACGAGATACGAAGACATTTTTTATTTTTTAAAAACCCGTAATATCTATATAAAAATCAATATAATCCTAAATCTCTCACATTTCGGCCACCATGTTACAATATAAAAATCGCCTATGGCAAAGTTGAGTAGGGGGCGGGGTGGTCAAGGGTATAAATGTTGGTAGCGTGTAATACATAATCAATGTGTTGTTCTTATTACGCGCAAAGAATTGACATGTTTTGTTTTCGAAGTCCAGCCGAAATAGATGAGTGTTACGTTAAAAACGCTGTACATGTAATAGAACAGGGTGGTCTGGGAGTCGATCCAGGGGTGGGCAACGGTCTAAAATAGTTGTAGTGTGTAAGGGGAAAGATAGATCGAAGTTCACGTCCTCGGGCCATTGTTTTTTGTTTTGTTTTTTTGTGGGTTCATGTAATAGAACAGGGTGGTCTGGTAGTCTATCCAGAATTACTATTCAAAGCAGATGGCCGGGGGGTGGGCGACCGTCTAAAATAGTTGTAGTGTGTAAGAGTATAGATAGATCGATGTTGACGTCCTGGGGTTTTGTTTTTGTTTTTTTTTTTTAATTTGGGGGGGGGGGGGGTGCCATCGCGTTTATGAGTGATTCTCAGTAATCTGTATTAACCAGACTATAAACGTTCAAGTTACAGAACGTTGATAGTTAGGTTAATATAGTTTAGCGAGAATTACTCATAAACGCGGATGGCAAAAAAAAAAAAACAATAGCAAAAACCTGAGTGACGTCATCTTCGTTCTATCTATACGCTTTTATGCTCGTCGGAGAAATATTTCATAAGGGCGTCCGCATTGTTCCGATAGTTTAGAGCCATTTACTAAGTTACCATGCGTCATTACGAGGGAAGTGACGTCACGACTGTTGAAGGCTATTTTATTGAGTGTCAATAATAATTCTATGAAAAAAAAAAACAACAAAAAACGAAGGTGACAGAAGCCGGACTTTGAACTCAGGACCTCCTAAGTCACAATGTAATCCTTTGACTACTCGAAAACATCGCCCCTGGAACTGTAAGAATAAATGGTTCACACTGTGTTGCACTTATAAATATTTAGCACACTCCATAACTGTGACGAATCAATTAGCTAAAGCATGCTCATGAATACCCATCGAAATTGGATTCAATAGTCTGATGTTACGCCGCCCGGCAACGGCGGCCATCTTGGTTCTAAACAAAGAAAATCTGTACTTTTTATTTTTCAAGCTGGCTAGAACTTTTCATATGTCTTGTGATCAGAGTGTGTAAAAGTCAAAACGTGATCAAATTTTGGGGTTTTTTCCCTCTGGATACGCTTTTATGCTCGCCGGAGAAATATTTCATTCGGGCGTCCGCCATTGTTCCGATAGTTGAGAGCCAGTGTTACTAAGTTACCATGCGTCATTAGGAAGGAAGTGACGTTACGACTGTTGAAGAGTATAGGAAGGACTTTGATGAAATATCGTTGTGAATACCTATTGAAATGAAACTTAATACATAGAAGAGGTAGATAGTGAACATTGAATATATATATATATATTTATATATATAAAATGAAATTCAATGTTCGCTATCTAAACTGTCCAGACATAATACCGTTTTGAGGCGATGAATCACAGCTGGTCATATTTTGTCGAAGCAAATCCTTGTGACATTGTGGCAATTGTGGTCTAGAGGTATGACACTCGCCTTCGGACAGGAGGGTCCAGAGTTTGAGTCCCGTTCTGAGCGGCGCATAGTTCAGTCTTTGGAAAAAGGCTCTTTACTCATATTATCTCATCGTACTCATGTCTAAAATGAGTATCTTGCCGCTAATAGCGTTGTCTCTGTCGGAAAAAAAATGTAATATCGCCTAACAGGCGCCATGTCTCGTTCAACATGTTACGTGTTGCTGTGGTCAGGGTCCCTTTGTAAAGCGCGCGCATTAAGCACGTTTAATTGATATTGCGCTATAACAAAGCTCATTTTTTTAAAAACGAAAAATGTTGGCACTATTCTTATATTATATATATATATATATATATATATATATATATATATATATATATATATATATATATATATATATATATATATATATAAGAATAGTGCCAACATTTTTCGTTTTTAAAAAAATGAGCTTTGTTATAGCGCAATATCAATTAAACGTGCTTAATGCGCGCGCTTTACAAAGGGACCCTGACCACAGCAACACGTAACATGTTGAACGAGACATGGCGCCTGTTAGGCGATATTACATTTTTTTTCCGACAGAGACAACGCTATTAGCGGCAAGATACTCATTTTAGACATGAGTACGATGAGATAATATGAGTAAAGAGCCTTTTTCCAAAGACTGAACTATGCGCCGCTCAGAACGGGACTCAAACTCTGGACCCTCCTGTCCGAAGGCGAGTGTCATACCTCTAGACCACAATTGCCACAATGTCACAAGGATTTGCTTCGACAAAATATGACCAGCTGTGATTCATCGCCTCAAAACGGTATTATGTCTGGACAGTTTAGATAGCGAACATTGAATTTCATTTTCTTTTCCTTGGGCAAGATTTTTTCCTCCGGTTCGGTCATTTTTGGACAACATGGGTGATTCCTATTGACATCAGACGTTTGTTTCATGGATTATTTATTTTCGTTCACGGAATGGCGAGGCACTAGTATCTGCCTTTCACCAACCTTCTGTAGAATATCATACCGGAACTTCATATGATAAAGTGTTAACTCACTCAATCCTAGAGATTTTTGCTACTTTTCAAAATTGGAAAAAATGTATTAAAAATGAGTATGTACATAGACCTTTATTCAACTATCATCAACATGCAAAAACTAAAAACGTTAGCTTTGATACTATGCCTATAATTTGTCTCAGAAAAATGTAATAAATAGGCATGGGGTAAAAGAAACCCCGGGTAAACAGCGGATATAGTCGGTGTTAGGGTTGAGTGAGTTAAGCTAGGGCTTTCGAGGAATATTATTAATATAATATATAAGGCAGATTTTTAAGGCGTACGTGTATGTATTTACTTGTGCATGCGTGCGTGCGTGTGTGTGTGTGTGTGTGTGTGTGTGTGTGGGCGTGTTTGTGTTTGATTTATCACGTAAATCTGTCGCTTCACGCGTCTAACGAAACATTGAATACCTAATTAGTTAAGTAATTATAGTCTCATAGACTGGTGTTATACTATCAAATACGTGTGTAAAATATATATTTTTTGTAAAATGGTCTGACTTATTAGTATTACTACAATGGCTGGAGTATTTCATCACATAGAAGGGGCGGATATAATTCTTAGTATTATATTGATATAATGTAAATGTTGCTGCTTGAAGCTCGAAGAAATAAATAATAATGTGAAATTGAATGTAAGCTTCAGTTTAATTACAAAAACAGATCAAATGAACGTTTCGGGTTTCCTCTTTTATCAACAAAACAGGACGAATGAAACACCACAGATGAATGAGATAATGTGGTAGTGGCGTAGTTAAGATGAATAAACTACGCCACTACCTCATTATCTCATTCATCTGTGGTGTTTCATTCATCCTGATTTGTTGATAAAGGAGAAACCCGAAACGTTCATTTGATCTGTTTTTTTTAAACAATTAATTGAAGCTTACATTCAATTTCACATTATTATTTATTGATATAATGTAAATAGTGGAATTAGTTTTAATTTATATAATATGAAATTATTTTTTTAAAAATTGTGTTAAGGACACTGCCTGACTAGTAAAAATTGTTGGAGTAAAGTAACGGTGTGTCAGTTCAGGTCGGTTTACTTTGTCCTCTGTGCTTCTTGTGGAACACATGTGTCAGTGCATGACATAATCAGTCGGAAGGTGAATATTTTTTATTGCATTTTTTTTTTCCATTTTCTGAAAGAATATGTTCCCCGGAGCATTTTAATCTTTATTTGAAGTAAATCGGGTGATTTTTCATGAAGTTATGGTCAGATGTATAGGGAAGGTATCCAGCAAATTTTCTCAAATTTCATACTCTATCAACTGGACTAGCTGTAGAAAATAATTAGAAATGAAATTAAGCTTTGATATTTTCCGAAGATTTACAAAAAGGGTTGATTTAACCATTTATGACAAGAACTAATTTTGGATAAAAATTAACCTTCTAACTAAACTTGGCAATATCTCAGTTCAAACCTTTTCACCATCCGACTGATTATGTCATTCACTGTAACATATGTCCTCGACAAACGTCGGCCATCTTTCTCTGTTCTGACTTTCCTCCTGGTAGACTCCAAGATGAGACTTGTCACCTTCAATTCTTCGGGTTTGTGTCCTAGGAAGTGACGTTGCTCCTTGTTCTTCTCGAAGTGTAACCGACCCATCTCCAGTTCCTCCTAATAATTTTGGTGCTGACGTGTTCTTGGCTTGAACTTTTCCATTATAGGAAATGAGATTAGCGGAAGAGTAGCGTCCGTTGATTGGACGTCACCCATAGTCTGTGACGTCACCGGCGGAAAAGTTATTAGAGAGAGAACGTCATGTTGGTTGTGCGCATGCGTCTCTCGTCCTCCTAATCTCATTCCCTATTCTATATTATAAGTGTTATATTGCCATCTGATTTTCAAAATCCTGCGGAGGCATTTGTTAATGAAGGTTTAGATTTTGTGAGTAAAGGGCGTTTGTGACTCTCCGGGTTTCAGATTGGTACAAATGAAACAGATTTCTGTACGGCTATGTGGTCTAGTAGTATGACACTCGCTTTCGGATCGGAAGGTCCTGGGTTCGAGCCTCGCGCTCGGCGCATAGTCGAGTCCTTGGAAAAGACTCTTTACTCACATTCTCTCACCGTACTCAGGTTTGAAATGAGTACCTGGCCGTTAACAGCGTTGTCTTTGTCCGAAAAATTGTAATATCGCCTAACAGGCGTTATGTCGCGTCCTACATGTTAAGTATTGCTGTTGACTAGGGACCTCTTGTAAAGCGCTTTGAGCACATTTAGTGGATATTGCGCTATGTAAAAGCTCAATTTTTTAAAATTTCTCATTGGAGCTAACTATTCTAAGTTAAGTTAGATTAGAGATAGCTTTGGTTTCTATATATAGGCGACGAGGTGGCAACAGACTGCCTGGCGTAATATGGGTAAAATGTGACTTAACCAAGGTCACAACGCCTAGATATTGTCATGCAATCATTGTCACCAGTCCCATCACGAAGCATGCTCGGCATAGCTTGGCTTTCCTACAAGACATGACACCATACAACAGTTTATTAGCTATCAACGCCTCGCCATATTATGATTATTTTGTGTAAAATTCATATTCATATGAATGAGAGTGGCGAGTATGAGTTTTACAATTTCTATCAATGATATTGGAATTACATAAACCATAAACCCAAAACCCTTTGACATGAAATTATTATCCTATATCAGATGCAACAAAATTTAATTACACTTTTTTTCCCCTACGAATAACTTTTGTTTTTGTTTTTGATATATCTAAAAATACATGTCATAGTAATAGAGCTTTATATAGCGCAATATCCACTAAATGAGCTCAAATCGCTTTACAAGGGGTCCCTGGTCAACAGCAACATTTAACATGTAGGACGGGACATGAGGTCTTTTAGGTGATATTACAATTTTTCGGACAAAGACAACACTGTTAACGACCAGGTACTCATTTTACACCTGAATAGGACTCAACTATGCGCCAAGCTCGAGGCTCGAACCCAGGACCTTCCGATCCGAAAGCGAGTGTCATACCACTAGACCACATAGCCGCACATAGTACAAAGTAACAGTGCACATAGGCGTGTCATACTAGGCAATTAACCCCAGGTCAAGTATGTAAAAAATTTCAATCTGTTTATAATTTGGAGACTTTGATTCATTTTTGAATATATTTATTGATGAAAAATATGTCCTCTTTCAAAATATTATCATCCTGAAAATAATCAAAAGCAGAATGAGCTTTGCTAGAAAATCCTATTTTTCATTTTTATCTTTATTCTTTGTATTTTATTTATTTATTTATTTATTTATTTTTTGTGGGGGGGGGGGGGGGGGTGTTTTTGCGGCGCACTTCTCTGATTTTGTTCATGACAGAGTAAAACCATTGTGACAAATGTCATAGATAGGCTCGTTCGGTTAGATGGCATGCACTGAGAATGACTATATGGCCAGCGAAGTATATTGGAATTTTGCAGGGGGTGGCTGACTCAAAAGTGATCCGTAGATCTGCAAAATACTCTTATGTATTAGTGAAGTAAATGGAGCCCATACTCTATAAGAAATGGCCATAATAATCTAGTTTTACAATGTGTGGCTGACTAGGGGTCTGCCAATTTTGCCTCATGTTTATTACACAGACAATCTTAGTTCTACACAGACAATCTGAAAAGGTGTTTGTGAAACAAAACCAGACAGAACAGAAAGAAAAGAAAGAGAAAGAAAAAGAAATCAACCTGCATCAAATGAGGATCGGTTCTCAATCAGGTTTATTTTTTTTTTCAGGTTTATGTTTTCGAGTGATGTATTTTCTCTCGTATATTTCTTTTTGTTTTGTCTGGGACTCTTTCGTACACACTGAATCAAACTTTAATCTTACACCAGTGTTTGTTCTCAAATTTATGAATTTCATATTCCCTCAGAGAGAACCACAATGTATTCAATGCCATTGACACCGAGCCGAAACAGCTACAGCAGCCCCAATGTCCGGGATTATGGCAGTTCAGGAATCTTCAGCGGCAGAGGATCTTTCTCTGCTCCTGTGAGAAACGAGGCAAGTTTTAACGACATAGACTTCAACTCTGATGTCGTCAGCGTTTTGAGCAATGACATACTCGCCACGGTAGACGAGGATCTTCTTCGTCTCGAGGCAGATAACGTTTCAGCATTGTACAACAATGCAGCAGATGCTTACAGCAACAACCGGGCGTCCATCTTTGTCAGAAAGTTATCAAAAGAATCAGGTCAACCTTTTATGACTAAGAAAAGGCTTGTTGTTATTCTCGCACCAGCCCTCGGAATCGAATTTGCACGTGTATTCACTAGTCTGTTCATGTTTGTAAATTTAAATACGTTTTTCGGAGTCATCCATGATCTGTCGTTGCCTATCTCTGGTCTGTTTGGGATTTGTTTCGTCCAGTGTGTCGCAATGAGACTTAGAAGTCTAAGTTCAAGAACGTTTGCAAACCCCGATGATAAACGGAGTGTCATAATAAAATATTTCATTTGTTATCAACTTGTTACAATCATTTCTACTATTCTTATCACTGGAATGAGTTGGGCGATTGTTACTCTGGACAATAAAGTCGACACTGTAAATCTAAATTCAACGGTTAACGATTCTCACAATTTGAAGTTCGTCACCAAAGACCCGCCTCTGATATTTAGCGCGTTCTTAATAGTTGGCTATATTTTGGTAACATCATTTGCAGGAAGTGGCCAGTATATTCTTTTGGCCTTTGTTGCCAATTTTGATTCCAACGCTTCGCACCAAAGTACATCACCGATAATTGTTGTTTGGTCTGGAATTGGAGGAGTATTCGCGAGCTTCATTGGTATGTACTCAACATTTAAACATTTTAGTTTACTGTGTTATCTCTGACGCTTTTTGTCGATGCTATGAATTTTAAAAAATCGAGCTTTTATATAGCGCAATATCCACTAAACGTGCTCCAGGCGCTTTACAAGGGGTCCCTGGTCAACAGCAACATTTAACATGTAGGACGGGACATGACGCCTGTTAGGCGATATTACAATTTTTCGGACAAAGACAGCGCTGTTAACGGCCAGGTACTCATTTTACACCTGAGTACGGTGAGAGAATGTGAGTAAAGAGCCTTTTCCAAGGACTCAACTATGCGCCGAGCGAGGCTCGAACTCAGGACCTTCCGATCAGAAAGCGAGTGTCATACCACTAGACCTCATAGCCGCACAATTTAAGTATACACTATTTATGCCCTCTAGATAATTCGTAGCAATACACAAAACTATGTGTAACCTTAAACGTATAGAGACTGATTGGGGAAATTTAGAGAACTTATTAATCTACTGACGGTCTAAAAACAATAGCAAAAGAGCTGGGTGGCGTCAACTTCATAAATTATATATAATTATACACACTCCATGTTGCTCCATATATATATATATATATATATATATGTGTGTGTGTGTGTGTGTGTGCGTGTGCGTGTGTGTGTATGTCTTTCCATCTGTGTGTCTGTCTACCTGTCTGATCCTTATTTTTTTAGTTTGGGGGGGGGGGGGGGGTTGTAAATGTGTTACTAATTCTCTTTATAGACAAATTAACGTTTTCCTCAATGATCTCATTCGTGTTCACACTTTTTCATCTCTAGGGATCCTGGATACGGTATCAAACTGGTGTCCCTACCTCAACTGCTACGACCACGTGACCGTTCACGCCGCCATATTGTCTTCCATCACAGTGTGCCTCTCTATAATCTTGATCATTGTTAGCTCCAGTGCTTTGTATCTAGACAACATTTCGAAGTTATGGGAAAGGGTAGTCATATATTGTAAAACACACTTTTTCATCGACCCAAATTACAAAGAAACACAACAAGATCAACCTCAGAATCAAATAGATAAAACCGCACAAGAAGATTTCGACGAATGCGCTGCGTTGCTTGAGGCTTCCGGTCGCTCTTTTTCTTCCAGTCACTTTACTGGACATAGCATAGGAAGCCAGAATACACTTTTAGACTCGGTCGACGACGCAGGAAGTGCTGCCATAGCAACGACAAACATCAAATTCTACGCTCATCAAATTCCCACACCAGATCCTACTTTGAAAAGATTATTGAAAAGAAAAGAATTCGTATCTGTGGTTATCTTAGTGTTGTTTTTATCTTGTTTGAGTACTGTGTTTCAGTATTATACGACGGAATATCTTGGCGATACTGTGTTTAACATTGAAAACACGCATGTCAATGTATCAACAGGAAGTGGAAATGGCAATGATGATGGCGGGAGAACAGTTCAAGGTGACTCTTCAGTGGGACTTCAGGAAAGCGATAAAAACAAACTAGCTGGGCTAAAGTTTTCCTGTGCTGGGGCATTTTTATACCATTTAATATTTCTAATTGGATTCTGGAAAAGAGAATGGATATCAAATGCAATGAATTTGAGTAAGTATTGGGACTACGAGGGGTCCTGATACTACTTATAGCTCAGTTGGTGGAGCATTCGCCTTACAAGAATAGGGACTGGCTGGTATCGGTCAAGGACGCTGTCGAGATTGATCTTTCTCGCCCTTTTTGTGCGGCTATGTGGTCTAGTGGTATGACACTGGCTTTCGGATCAGAAGGTCCTAGGTTCGAGCCTCGCGCTCGGCGCATAGTTGAGTCCTTGGAAAAGACTCTTTACTCACATTCTCTCACCGTACTCAGGTGTAAAATAAGTACCTGGCCGTTAACAGCGTTGTCTTTGTCCGATAGTTTGTAATATCGCCTAATATGTTAAATGTTGCTGTTGACCAGGGACC
>NC_088366.1:62493672-62656172 GCF_034508935.2 Berghia stephanieae | reverse complement strand
GAGTTGTCGTTAGTAGTGATCATGGACACAAGTGGACCCATTGGTTGAACTATTGAATACAACTCACGATTTGTTTTCTTTTGTGGCCAAAGCCTGGCATTTTGACGTCATTTCTTTTTGGTCAGTGCCAGGTTATAAATGTTAACGATGGCTACGGTTGTACTCCTATTAGGATTTTGCATCTCTCGTGTAAATTTTATTTGAGAAATCCAGTATTATTTCTACAAGGATATTGGTATCTAGGCCTGCAAGCAATGTCGACTTTTGGGACACCTCATCATTTGTCAGAAGGGCTGGAGCTTACGTACATATTTATTTTGCAGGCCTGACTGGTAAGCGAACGCAATTGGATTCAATAGTCTGATGCCACGTCGCTCATCAACGGCGGCCATCGTGGTTCTAAACAAAGAAAATCATTACTTTTTATTCTTCAAGCTGGCTAGAACTTTTCATATATCTTGTGATCAGAATGTGTAAAACTCAAAACATGATCAAATTTATGTGTTTTCCCCCTCTGGATACGCTTTTATACTCGTCGGAGAAATAATATTTCATACGGGCGTCCACCATTGTTCCGATAGTTTAGAGCCAGTTACTAAGTTACGAGTTACGAGGGAAGTGACGTTATGACTGTTGAAGCCTATTACGGACTTAATTCAACAGATCTGTAATGGAGAATGCGTTGGTTTGAGGGTGTTTCCATTTCAACTACGAGACCACAATAATTTGGGTCTTCAGATATAGATAAGTAGGTACCTAAACAGGTACTCTGTGCGGCTATGTGGTCTAGTGGTATGACACTCGCTTTCGGATCGGAAGGTCCTGGGTTCGAGCCTCGCGCTCGCGCATAGTTGAGTCTTTGGAAAAGGATCTTTGCTCACATTCTCTCACCGTACTCAGGTGTATAATGAGTATACCTGGCCGTTAACAACGTTGTCTTTGTCCGAAAAATTGTAATATCGCATAACAGGCGTCATGTCCCGTCCTACATGTTAAATGTTGCTGTTGACCAGGGACCCCTTGTAAAGCGCTTTGAGCACATTTAGTGGATATTGCGCTATATAAAGCTCAATTATAAAAGCTCAATTACTAACACGTTGGCCGAGCCTTTAGCATTACTTGATCAGTTAGCTGAATACACTGTTGGGAATCTGGATCACCATTAGTTACGCCAACTTGGCGAACATTTCAAAGATATATTTTTTTTAATTTTAATTTTTTTGTTTGTTTTGTTTTTGTTTTAGACCTTTATTCCATAATGTGATGTTCTGTCTCCTAATCACTCCGAAATAATTTAGATAATCAAATTGTCTGATATCACCAGAAATCATAGTATGGTAGTCATCATCATCATCAAGTGCCAGGCCTGTTGCAGACATCGGCGATCATGTCCCTCCAACCATATCTGTCCTCAGATCTTCTCAATAGCTCGATTCCTGTTCCTCCTCCACCAATCCATCTGTTCAGATTGTCAATGAAATCTATCCTCTGTCTCCCTCTTCTTTTCTTCCCAGCACCTTTACCGTAGTAGGCCTACAATCTTTTCAATTCCGTTTTTTCCTGTAAATATGTCAGAGAAATTTTAACTGTATGGTAATATCCGACGTGTATTTAGCTTGTTTGTTATTATGATAACCCAATTTATTATGGGCTCAATGTTGTAATGGAAATTTTTTTAAAAATCACGCAAAATATTGTCCATTACAACAATGTTAAACTAGGCCCATAATTGCGTTCGGATTGTAGATCTGCATATATGTAGACGTCGGCAATATACATTCCTAGTTACCGATACTAATTTTTTGAGCAAGCTTCATTTTCATCTCAATTTTGATGACGTCAAAGTAATATTGTTAAAAATGTTGTGTTTGTTTTTATGACGAAATGACGTCAGATAATCACTCTGACAACTAAGTCTAGACTTAAGTTCAGCCATTTCACATTTCCATTGTGAGGCGATATGGCATGACGTACCTTCGAACGTTCTCTTCAAAAACTGAGATAAAGATCTACAACTAAAACGACGCCAGCAAGGCCATAGGACAAGATAGCACGGTGGGGTTGGGATTAATTAAAATACCAACAATCTAGAAGAACAAGATTTAGAAAGAATCGTTTTCAAGATGAGTACCAAGTCGTGTCGTAGTGGTCGTACCCCAACCTGCAGCAAACCTACGCCCGTATGCGAGAACTGCAGACCTCTGAATCCGCAACCATTCCCACAGAAGAAGGGAAGAAGGAAGTCATGCCCGCCACCTCCCCCACCGTGCTGTCCTCGAAAAGAGCCTGTTGATGAATGCTGCCCTCCGCCACCCTGCCCTCCGCCACCCTGCCCTCCGCCAGCTTGTCCACCCCCCTGCCCTGCTCCAAAAAAGAAATGCGGATGTTAGCGAAGAACCATCAGGATTGACACGTGAGGGACCTGTCCAGAATCTTGCCGATTGAATCTTGTGGAGACTTTCCATTCAGGTGAGTTTAATTTGAAGTCGAGAAACTATTCTACTATACTCTCCATCTCTTTAAAATTTTAGCCAGAAAACGCATCATTCAAATGGGTGAAATTCCACATGCAAGCGCCACTGTATAGATAGTATTAGTAAATATATTGAGTTGCTTATCTTAGAATTTATCCAAAGAAAGAAACTAAATGATCTATCAAGCCACTTAACTTTTCATTATTTTCATCCCTAAAAAATCTCCAGTCGAGCCAAAGTTATGTGGCCATATTTGGTTAATCTGTTGTTTTTAGGGATAAAAATAATGGGGAGGCCTTCCGAAAGCTCCTACATCCCCAGTATTCTCGTATTTATATAATAAAAAAAAGTCTCCCCCCTCCCAAACCCCTTACTGGAACATTATAAAAAACAAGAATACTGGGGATATAGGAGCTTTCGGAAGGCCTCCCGTTTTTTGTTTTTTTTTCTATTAGGGTTAGCTCTTGGTATGAAGATTTTTTTTCTATTAGGGTTAGTTATAGGTCTAAAGGTGCTAGGGTATTTGTTTGTCCTATTAAGGTTAAAGGTACTAGTACAAGGTTAGGTTTTATTTTTTCTTAGGGTTAGTTGGGGGAATATTTGGGTTGTTTCCCTTAGCACAAGGAGCTTTCGGAGGACTCTCTTAATTTTTTTTAATGAAATGTAACGCAAGCGATCTATTCAAGAATAGATTAGATGCTGTGATGGAAAGTTATATGCATAGTGTAGAAGTGCCTCCCACCCAAAATAGCTATGATCAAAAGATCAGTAGAGAAACTGTAGTCTAGGCTAGCCCCTGATCACAAGATCAGGTAGGGAAATGCATTAGATCTGTTGTGAACAAGACAGTCAGTGACTGGAAAGACTCGGCGACAGGCCAGTGGCCTAATCAAGCGACGTCGATACCTTCTATTCTATTCTAAGAGCATAATATGATGGATTGTAAAATGTAATGAACAAAAATGAATATAAAAGCTTTTAAAAAGAACAAAATAACAACCCCCCCCCCACACACACACACACAAACGGACTGTTTCGGGCTCAAAATCCTTATTGGGTTAAGAACAAAGCAATAGCACACTTAATACATCCCTTACTTAAATTTCAGACAGCTTGAATTGCAAATATTATCTCCTCATGATAGTGCTTTCCTATCATTGTTGAAATTGAAGGTGTCTTGCTAAGATTTATCAAATATATTGAGAGAAAAAAAAATTATGAATAGGACAGCTTCGAAAAAGAACAAAATACCAAACGTTTCACGTTCAAAACCTTTCTTCAGCCAATACCTAAATTAAAACATTTTTTTAAAAACGTTAATAAATCACTTGAAGTCTAGGGAGACGACAGAAGTATTAGGCACGCCTTATCCCCAAGTCATAGGATCTTGAATACCGTACGCTTAAATGTGTTCTTGCAGCTTACTCAATCCTAAAGATTTTTGCTACTTTTCAAATGTTTTAAAATGAGTATGTACAAATATAGTCTTATTCAACTACCATTAACATGTAAAAACTAAAAAATTAGCTTTGATACTACGACTATAATTTGTCTCAGAAAAATGTAATAAGTCGGCATGGGGTAAAATTAACCCGGGTAAACTACGGATAAAGTCGGTGTTCGGGTTGAGTGAGTTTAAAAAATGGATCAGAAACATTTTACTCTTCATAGAAAATAAAAGTTGGCAAGTATTTTTTTTCCTTCAATTCTACCTCCTTGTATTTGTAGTCTTGGCATCCGTCCGAAGGGGAGGCCTTCCGAATGCTCCTCGTGCTGGCATTTCTTTCAATCGGTCCTATGTCATTGCCGTCCGGATGCCTAAGAAAGCCGTCCGGACGGCTTCTGGAAAGCTTCGTATAGCTTTGAGGGCCTCCGGATGGCTTGAGAATGCTATAGATGACCTCCGGGCGGAAATTAGTCGGACCGGTACTGAACGTTTCGTTTAAAACAAAAACGGTTCGGTCCAAAACCCCTTCTTGAGGAAAATATTTAAAAACTGTCTTCAGAAATTGGGCATTTGGGAGGGCGAAAACTTTGTTTTAGGTGTCCTGCGAACGCGTTCTTCGGTGCAGAGTTGCTTGGCAGACCTTATTGCCCACCACCTAAATATCGTATATTATGTAACTAATTTCAACTACCACACCATCCCCACATATATATATATATATATATATATATATATATATATATATATATATATATATATATATATATATATATATATGCACATATATATAATATGCTTGTGAGTTTTTAGGGGGTTTTTTTCCTTGGTCTTTAGAACATTCTTTTAATCCAGCTCGTATCATACAAATGGACACTATGTAGAGGGCATAGAGCATAATCATTGTTATGCGTTATATGAATGTCATGCATTATATATTATTATTATTATTATTATTATTATTATTATTATTATTATTATTATTATTATTATTATTATTATTGTTGTTGTTGTGTGTTGTTGTTATTGTTATTATTATTATTATTATTATTATTATTATTATTATTATTATTATTATTATTATTATTATTATTGTTATTATCACCATCATCATCATCATGATCATCATTTTCATCCTCATCATTGTTTGTGGGACAGCAGAGCCATTCAAAATTCGTGGTCATAAAAAGAAACACACGTCTCGTGGTATTCGATCCGCGACCGTCTGCTTCTGACTCAAATCAAAGTCAAAGGCGGGGGAATTATATTCGGCTTACCCTTCTGATGCCTTTGTCACTTGCCTAATTAATCCAAATGATGGCGTGGACGAATCCTAGTAAAGAAGATGTGAATGTGATTTGGAAAAAGACATCGAGGTTTTGAAGGTTCTGTCCCGAGTCCGACCGTAGCCTTCGTAAAGTTATGGCCTGATAATGACCAAAAAATGACGTCAAAATACCAGTCTTTTGCCACAAAAAACAAATCGTGAGTTGTAGTCACTAGTTCAACCAATGAAATAGCTTGTTTCCATGAGCACTACTAACAACTCACTAGGCGGTGCAAAAACCAAATAATGACGTCAATCTGCCGGTCTTTTTGGATTTCAGTATCGGGCTATAACATAACGATGGCTACGGTCCGACGCCGCCTTTGAAATGTAAAAATCATCCACATACAAGTTTCTTTCATTCCCTCTGTTTTATTTCAGATACAAGTACAAGCAAGGCTCGGGATGGGCCCAGGGTCCAGGAACCAGGGATTAAAAAAAAATAATGAACACTGATATAAAAGTATAAAATAAACAGAACAAAAGATATACGAGTGTTTGTTTTTTATTGCTTGTTTTGTTTTCTATACATTATTTGGTCGAGTGGTATGACACTCGCCTTCGGCAGAGCATCTAGTTTAACGTTGTGTTGTGACGATGCTACCAGGCGGGTTCGCGACGGTGCACGAATGCGGACCGGACTTTGCTGATTGGGTCGATCGTCATAACATCGTAGTGTGAGAACCATAAGAGGCTGCTGCCTTCGGATCGGAACGTCTTCTTTGAGTCCCGCTCTGAGCGGTGCATCGTTGAATCCTTAGAAAAGGCTCTTCACTTACACTTACATTCTCTCATCGTACTCGGGTATAAAATGAGTACCTGACCGTAAACAGCGTTGTCTGTGTCGGGGGAACAAATTGCAATATCGCCTAATACTAATGTGCGGCTATGTGGTCTAGTGGTATGACATTCGCTTTCAGATCGGAAGGTCCTGGGTTCGAGCCTCGCACTCGGCGCATAGTTGGGTCCTTGAAACAGGCTCTTTACTCACATTCTCTCACCGTACTCAGGTGTAAAATGAGTACCTGGCCGTTAACAGCCTTGTCTTTGTCCGGAAAATTGAAATAGCGCCTAACAGGCTTCATGTCCCGTTCTATATATTAAATGCTGCTGTTGACCAGGGACCCCTTGTAAAGCACTTTGAGCACGTTTAGTGGATATCGCGCTATATAAAAAGCTCCATTTTTAAATATATTTTTTAAAAATAGGCGTTGTGTCTCGTCGTCCCACATGTTTAGTGTTGCCGTTGACCAGAACAAGTGTGTATGAAAGGTGCCAGACAAAGCAAGAAAGAAAAATACAAGGAAAAAAAAACATCCCAAAAAATCAGTCTGTTTCGAGTGGGGATCGAACCTCAGACTTGATGGCCAGGGACCCTTTGTAAAGCTTTGAGCACGTTTAGTGGAAACTCCGCAATACAAAAGCTGAAGTTTTTGGGGTTTTGAAAAATCCTTTTTTTTTAAGTCATCGGCTTTACGAGACATAGACCGTCTAACATGCGATTCATTGGAGATAAAGATAAAGGGAGTAAATCTGACTCATGAATGAACAACACAAAACAAACGACGTTTCGGCCTTTGGCCTTTTTCAAGAAAACACAAAATACATTTACATGAGTCAGATTTACTCCCTTTATCTTTATCTCCATTTTATTGACTCATTTAGGCACCTCTATGCGATTCATTGCCCCCAAATGGTACTTTTTGTGCCTGAGTGGTATGGAATGCTGAAAATTGAATATACAGTCTCGTCAAAACTATGAAACTTGTTTTAAGTTTATGAACAAAATGAATAGACTCTAGATATCTAGATATAACAGTTTCGAAGAAAAAAAAAAGAAAAAGAATTAAAATAACAATCCTGGAACATTTCGGGCTCAAAAATTGAAGTTATTGGAGGTAATTGAAGTGCCTTTTCCAAGGACCCAACTTTGAGCAGCCAAAGTGGGACTCGAATCAGGGACCGAGAGCGAGTGTCATACCACGTGACCAAAAAGCAGCACATAACACATACATACACTTAAGAACATTCTACAATTATGTTTTTTTTTTTTTTACTGGAAACGTGTATGTTTGTATAATATGAACTTATTTACAAGGTGGGTAATGTGTGACTCTCATGAGTGAGGTGTGTGTGTATGTGTGTGTTTGTGTGTGTGTGAGAGAGAGAGAGAGAGCGAGAGAGAGAGAGAGAGAGAGAGAAAGAGCGAGAGAGAGAGAGAGAGAGAGAGAGAGAGAGAGAGAGAGAGAGAGATATAATAATAAAATAATTGTTAAAAAATTAAAATAAAATTCCCTTCATTCATCCCCGAGGGGAAAATTTGTCTTTAGGGTCTATCCCAAGGGAAGACTGGAATAACCCAGGCGTCAGCCGCAGTGCAGCGCCGCAAAGTGAGCTAGGGCAAGGTGAATTGCTCAAGACCACACAACGAGGCGGGGTAGTTGAACTCGGTACCTTCTGGGTACGAAGCAAAAACCGTACCGCTGAGCCACGCTGCCCCCTTATGTTGTGTGTGTGTGTGTGTGTGTGTGTGTGTGCGTTGGTATCTATGTGTACATGCATGGTAATGGTAGTGTTTTGTTTTGGACGACTGTGTGGTGGTAAGGGGTAGGGGCGGGGTGGCAACAATCTGAAGAAAATTCCAAACCAATGTAAATCTCTCTCTTATCATTACAATACAACGTACAGATAATAAATCAATACATTGTAATTTGCATTGGGTTATCTACATTATTTGTATAATTATCTCTACCAGTAGTCAGTAGTAGTATCAGACTATGATTCCTAAGTTAACTCAGTCAACCCTAACACCGACTATACCCGTAGTTTACTCGGGTTACTTTTACCCCATGTCCATTTATTATTACATTTTTCTGAGACAAATTATAGGCGTAGTATCAATCAAAGCTAATGTTTTTAGTTTTTACATGTTTATGATAGTTGAATAAAACTTTCTATGTAGACTACATGCTCAATTTTAATACATTTTATTTTCCAATTTTGAAAAGTAGCAAAAATCTCTAGGATTGAGTGAGTTAACTATTAGTTCAGTGACCGCAGTGATTGATATAAAACTGGAATGTGCCCTGACATAATTATTTTTTGAATGCGGCTTTTTTTTGTTTTTTTGTAGCGTACGTAACGATGCAGCCTTTCTACATACACATTGGGACGCGGAAATTATAAGAAAAAGAAAAAAGAAGGCAGAAACAACTTTCTTGACAACACAAACTGCCTTGACTTAGACTTAGAGAATAATTCATGATCCTCAGTTAGTTGACTTGACCACGCAAACACACGTTCGTTGAACATCTTGCAACTACACATAGTAAAACTTAAAGGAATTATAATTTACACGGAGAGGGGATTTACACACACACGCACAAAGAAAAATAAAAGAAGAAATATCATCTCTCCGGAACAGATACAATGAAATCCATATAAAACCAACACTCTATTAAGTCAACTTCTGCTTAAAGTTTAACTTAAAGTCGCTTTCGGATAGGAAGGTCCTGGGTTCGAGCCTCGCTCGGCGCATAGTTGAGTCCTTGGAAAGGGCTCTTTACTCACATTCCCTCACCGTACTCAGGTGTAAACTGAGTACCTGGCCGTTGACAATTGCCTTCGGATCGGAAGGTCCTGGGTTTGAGTCCCACTCTGACCCTGAGCGGCGCATAGTTGAGTCCTTGGAAAATGCTCTTTACTCGCAGTCTCACTCTGTACTTTGGTCTAAATGAGTCCCTGACCGTTAATAGTAATAGCGTTGTCACGGTCTTCATGATAACATTCATTTCCAGTACGATTTAACTCACTCAACCCTAACACAGAGTATATCCGTAGTTAACCCGGGGTTACTTTTAAACCATGCCTATTTATTACATTTTTCTGAGACAAATTATAGGCGTAGTATCAAAGTTAATGCTTTTAGTTTTTACATGTTAATGATAGTTGAACAAAAGTGTCTGTCTATATGCTCGTTTTATTTTAATACATTATAGCAAAAATCTCTAGGATTGAGTGAGTTAACACTAACACTAACACCGATTACATCCGTATTTTACCCGTGTTACTTTTACCTTTGGTATAGCTGTCTTTGTCCCATGCCTCTTTATTACATTTTTCTGAGACAAATTATAGGCGTAGTATCAAAGCTAATGTTTTCAATTTATGCATGTTAATGATAGTTGAATGAGACTATCTATGCACATGCTCATTTTCAATACACTTTTTTCCCAATTTTAAAATGGAGCAAACATCTCTAGTCTAGGATTGAGTGAGTTAATAACTGTAATCCAGTGGAGCGGCATTCGTGTAGCCCCAAACCAAGCTGAAAAAAAAAACAATCCTGGGATCGTGGATAGCTCATACGGTAGAGTCACGCTCTTCCCGGCCAGGCGGAGTTGTCGTACCAGTAAGGTCGCGGGTTCAAACCCCATCACCGCCGCGAAATTTTATTCTCTATTTTTGTCATCTGGCACTTTCCCACTCACTTTCATCTCTTGAAAAAACAACATTCAATCAATCTAAATTTAATGTAGAAAATATGTACTGTAAGCACATTGCAGCCATTTTTGAAGATCATGTATTTTATTTGAAATCACGACAAAAATAATAGAACATGTCTATTGTACAAATACACATAACTACATACATCCACACTCAAAAAAAAAATAATTATAGAATAAAAAGGTAATAAAAATTCAATAGTATTAGTATATATAGATATAAAAATGGGGATAATTTTGCGACAAAATATAATAAGAAATTGGTTTAAATCAAAGTGAAAGGGAGAATGGACATCTCACAAAAATCTGCTCAATCTTGACTTCTTATCTTACCCTGGAATGACGTCAATTTATAATCTGTTCTTACTCGCCTCCACCCCCCCCCCCCCCCCAAACTACAGAGCTGCTCCTTCTGCTGGGCTAGATTTGACTCTACCTGTCACCATCATATATCACCTGTGCTGTGACCCACCATATCAAGCTGGTATTATTATGCCATAATTAACTCGACAACAAAAATTGGAGTAAAAAAACGGATATTTATCTACAGTCTATCTGGACTTGAAACGATTAATTCATCTTTCTATTGATTTTGTTATCGTTGGCTGAAGAAAGTGTTTGAGTTCGAAACATTCAGTATTTGTTTGTTGCTTTTTATTTTCTTTTTTCCAGAGCTGTTATATTCTATTTCGTTCATTACTTTTACACTCCACAGTTTCTAGCACACACACACACACACATACACACACACATACACACACATACACACACACATACACACACACACACACACATTTTCGCCTATATTATTATGACAATCTAATATAAGTATATATGTACTCTGTGTTTACTTGAAAAAAAGCCAAAGTCCGAAACGTCGTTTGTTTGTGTTGTTCATTCATGAGTCAGATTTACTTTTACTCCCTTTATCTTCCGTTTCGAGCAGCCGAATAAAGCATTAGAAGTAAAAGATTTCTGGACAAAATGGAAAAGGAACAGGTCTTGTCATCGTACAAATGGCAGAATACAACACTATGGCCAAGCTCAAGGTCCAATCTCCAATGTTATCATCATGTAAAAGTAAAAGTAGAGCTAATTTAGTGTTAGAAGATTCCTGTTTCAGATTGAGATTAATTTAAGGCTGAATAAATTGCTCTCTTTCTCTATCTCTCACACACACACACACACATATTATGCCATCCTTCCTTATCAGCCTCTCATTTTACCACTCTCTCACCCACTGCCTTTCTGACCCCCCCCCCCCCTCTTCCCTTGCTGTATACAGAAATATATTGCTAAGTAATAAGTGTTGAATGTGAGTAATGGAAAGAATTGTCTGAAATCATAGGATTCTAGGGCTATCTAAAAAGAAAGAAATTAATCAATTGATTAAAAAACAATCCCCAATTATATCTAATTTAAGTCATGGTCCATACTAACTAAATGTCCCAAAACATAATATAACGGTATTCTAAATGTAAAAGACAAATCACGAAATATTTAAAGAGTCATAAGGGATGTTTTCATTGGTTGTAGCATATATTGCAATTAAATTGTTTAAAATATATATAAAAAGTTAAAACAATAGGAAAACAGTAAAAACACTCATAAAAAAAAAACACACACACACACACACAACAAAACAAACAAATACCAAAACACAAACAAACATTTGATCAATATTATTGTTGACTAGTAGATGTAAGTACCTTTAACATAAATGAGACAACTTACTGTTTTTCAGTCAACACATATTAAAAATGTACAAATTCCTACTGAACAAAATTTCGTGATTATTGTTCGGCTTAGTTTAGAATGACCAAAACGCTGCCAGTGCCAGCATTATTTCATCAAGAAAATCGGTCACAATGAAAGACAAATGTGTTTTCCCATGTTATTAAAATGCTTTGACAACAGTTACTTGGATGCCATTAAAAAAAATTGATTAGTCCTCTTTTGTATCAAAATTAAATGTCATTCATTTTATAAGATCAAAAAAGGTTAAGTTGGAACTTCTGACATTGAGGCTAAGTATGAGTATTGAAATTTATGTGTAGCCTACTTGTCCTTGATACAGTGGAATTTAAATTAGTAGTAGTAGTAGTAGTAGCGGCACTAATAGAATTCAAATTAGTAGTAGTTGTAGGGGTAGTAGTAGAAGTCATGGTGGCACTAATAATAATAATGAAAATGACAAGAATTAAAATTATGATTCAATTGATGATAACAAAGATAAAATAATCATTCTTCAAATTTTGGACGAATCAAATATGAATAAATCAAAAACATAGTAAGTCTGTTAAACCAATGACCGATTGTTATAGTGGCAGAGACAATTTGGGTATCCATTGTAATAAAACATATAAGTATGTATGTAAACCAAACATGCTAAACACTTGACCAGACATAAATTGCACGCTCATACATCTTTCACCAATGAATTATAAAAACAGAAGAAAAAAAAATGTAGTTCTCTGATTATAAATCATCAGTTAAAATAAAATAAAAAAAAAACTGCTGTAAATCTACAAACTTGAGATGTATGAGACCACGATAATGAAATACCTACATGAATCAAGAAAGGGTTTCCAAACATTCGGTTGCTTCTGGTTTAGAACGACAATTTTTTAAAAACATTTTCAATGAAGCTTTCAGAGTTAAGTAGTCTCCGATTATTTTTAGTAGTGCTAAATAGAATTTCAACCTAAAGGGAAAGAGGATGGGGAAGGCATAAAACGTGTATCTGGAGAAGGGACTCAAGACTTGAGACAGATGGGATACTTCAGTAAGGAGGTGGATGCATTAGATGATGAAAAGATTAGGTGGAGATTTCTTCTACGTGACGTTTTCTCCAGTGAGAGGTGAACAAGGTATTCAATGAGATGGTTGATATTGCATCCCTGTGTTGGGCATGCCTTCATCTTGATCAATCTGGGCCCAACAATCTTACTGTATATCCCAGATCAACAGCTCGGACACAGAGCGACTCCAGAGTAAGGTGAGGTACTGGTATTTTTATTTTGATCATTACGGAGGACATTTTTGATCCACATCTTGATGTAAACGTTGGAATGCACTTCTTTAAAAAATTGATGATAAAGAATGCTCAAAATTAGGGTACGATAAAGAGTTAAGCCATCCGGTTAAAATAAGATTAAGAGAGACCCTTATATTTCAGTAATGAAACGATAGGAAAAAAAAACAGTACATGTTATGGGTTTAAGGAACTGTTGAAAGATTTTACCATTCGATGCATAGATATAATTTAAAAACAAATGTTTTTCTTTATATAAGAGAATGAATAATATTCTAATAAGTGAATCAATTCATAAAAATTATAATTTTCACTTAAACTTAAACAACTTCCAATTTCAAAATACCCAATATTAGAAAACACGAATAAATGTTTAAAAATATAAATCAAAATGAATGATAACTCCAAAAAAATTTAAACATAGAAATTCAATAAAACTAATCAAAGTCATGCAAATTGCAAGATTAGGAAAATAGAAGTTACACAACACAAAGTAATGTATGAAGCAATGGAAACACTTCATATCGGTAATAAAAACAGACAACGGATGAATTGAACAGAAAAATGCATAATATATTATGGATTTGTTTTGATGAAGGCTGTGATTAAATTTGCACGGTTTTATTTCAATGACTTTTAATTAAATATATAAAAACAAATTTAAATGGTCAAACAGAAAGACATGATGAGCTTTGCCAATGTGCTTTGGTATATTTATTTATAGATACAATGTACAACTGCCTTGGCTTGTCAAGACTGGCAGCATTATTCAAACCACGTGATTCTATACTATAACCTTTTTAATGAATTGAAAAGAAAAGAGAGAAAAAGTTGTTTTGTCTTATTTAAATATGGAAACAGATGGGAAGCTGGGGTAAATGGATACGACAAAAAGATGGAAAAATGAAATTTTCTAATTCGAGGTGAAAAATAAGTGTCACAACATCAGAGAAAAGACCAAAAGTGTTTTTTTTTTTGTTCAATTAAATTTTGAGAATAAGATGAACGAACTTTGAGCGTACTTATAATATAACCTATTGAACATCCAGATTTTAAAATAATCACCACACGAGCAAGAGACCAAAATATTCGGAATGTTCTCTGGCTTCCATACCAGCCGTAAAACCTAAAATAAATTTTTTCAAAGTTCTGCCCATAAAAAAAAAAGAGATGAAAATAGTACAAAGACATATTTTATTTTGGGATGAATGCATCTATTAAAAAGGTTACAGTATATCGTCATAATTCTCGTTATGATACACGCAGTCCACCTTGATCTGATAGGAATGGATTTGACCATACAGATGATAAATGGTTGATGACAATTTAAATTGAAAGACATAATAATCATAATCCATGCACATAGTCTCAGAACTAGGACAACAATGAAAGCTTAAATTGCTAACAGCTTTATTTCATTTGTTTTTTTAAAGAGGGATTTTCACAACTCTGAGGATGACAAACTAAGGTTTGATCATGAAAAAATATGGTTCATTTCAAGATCCTATTACTTACGGAAAAGACGTGCCAAATACTTCTTTGCCATCTTTCTGGACTTCCAAGGGATGCATTAATGTTTTTGTGACTGACTGTAGAAAGGTTTTGAACCCGAAATGTTCTGTGTCGAGTATTTTGTTGTTATATTCATTTTTGTTTATTACTTTTGACAAATCTAAGACGCTTCAATCATGATAGTAAAGAACTACATGGGGAGATATTTGCAATTCAAGCTTCAATGTTGTCCATCATAATCAGCAGTGAGCAACTGTTTTACAAACCAGCATCCATCATACATGCATTCAAAGACCCTCCTCAACCTTTGTCACACAATCGTTGCATCCAAAAGTGTTTTCTCCGCTATAGGCTATGTAGAGAAATCCATCTGCATCTTTGTGTTCTTCGTAGATCTGGCCCATGCTAGCACTGAAATGTATAAATAAAAAGAAAATGAAAGTATATGATTAACGATGAAGAAACTTCTCTGAGGTGACGACTCTTTTACGAAGCAAAGGCATTTCCTTTAGTTCTTAATGATCAAATTATGAAAATGGACAAATTCGAAAATTTCGTGATAAAGAAAAAGTCTGGCACTCGATAAAACCAAAATGTATTATTAAAAGGGAGACTCACGAGTTTGTAAAATATAAATAAACTATTCCACCACTTTCTATATGAGATATATCATAAAATCAACATACTTTCTTTTTAATTACAACACATTTTATAACAAAAATTTTCTTTTAAACACAGTATTTTTTTGTTTGTTGCTTTAGGTCTCTTCCAACACAATTGAGGCTATATGAGAGACCGCTGAAACAAAAAAACAAGCAATCTAACAAAAATAGTACAAATGTCAATCAAAAGCATAACCTAAAGATATCATAAGCTAAATTATAAATAACCAAGAACAAACAGGCAGAGGATTTACAGGAAAAAAAATATCCCCTGTCAAAAATACAATCACAAACCAAAGAAGCAGGATAGGCTAGTAAAGAGAAGAAGAAACGACATCACTATCGGATCGTACACCCATGCGAACATCATAGGTATATGATTCAAGGGTGATGCTAACAGTAAAGTATGCTTTAACAAACATGCTTTTATAACAAATTGACAGAGACAACAAATGCATGTCTGTTCCCCATTTAGAGTAAAGCCTTCAACATTCAATAAAACATGAATGCATATGACAAACAAGTAATAAAGAACTGATGGACTCATATGAATGTCCATCAATGTTTTTTCGTTTTACTTAAGTTTCAGTTTACTTCGCTGAAACTGTGAAACCATTCGTGGATGGCGTGAAAAATTTACTAAGACAACAAGGACATAATATTGGGAATTCTGTCAATGTTTGTTGGACCTGTGAATTTGTCAAATGCATGTTCGACAAACACTGTACAATCAAAATCTGAGAGCTTCTAACTAGGGAAATCGAGATTAAGATCAAGCATCAGGAATTTCTCAGGAGAGCTGGTAGGTCCACTCTTTACCCACATATTCTCATCATATACATGAGCTAAAGTTAAATAATAACCTGGCCAGTGACAGTACTGTCCCACTAGATTAGAAATGATAATAATAAAAGTGACTTCCAGGCATCATGTCACGTCCAACAGGTTCAGTGTTGCTGTTGTTATCCCTTTTGTAAATGAAGCATTTTGAGCACATTAAGTTGATATCACCATTTATTAAAGCTTTCAAATGAAAAGTAGAATTTCTTTGTTTTTAATAAAGTCAGCCACAAAACTGCTGTTAAACGATCAATTGTCTTGAAATTGAAATATATTGTTATCATTATCAATTACTTGCAACGGGATGCAATCTTGTTTCAATATGAATACAGACATGGTTCAATCCACATACCTGGTTTGAGGCAACACCTTCCCAACAAACAGAAAAATGGCTTTCTCTGATGGCAATTGAATCCTTTTACGAATAATCCACATGAACTGTGCTACCGAGATGTCGCTGGGTACAAGAAACTTCCGCTTGTCAATGGTCGCAATATGTGATTTGGGCTCTTTCTCCACGATCACCTTGAAAAATTAGAGAAAAGGAAAATTTTTTAACCTAATGATTGACACGCTCACGCACAGAGAGAGAGAGAGAGAGAGAGAGAGAGAGAGAGAGAGAGAGAGAGAGAGAGAGAGAGAGAGAGAGAGAGAGAGAGTAATATTAATCAAAAACGAATATATAACAGCTGAAAAAAAGAAAAATAATAAATTATAAATAAATGAGTAAAAAAATAATCAAAGCACCAGAAACATAAATCTGAGCCTGAAACCTTTCTTCTTAAAAATCAATTTGCTCTGTTTTGGACCTGCTATGTTCAATACTTTCATGAACTCAGCTTGAAAGTTGGAAGAAAAGAAAGAAAAAAAATGTAAACAATGCACTCACTGGAATACGCTCTGGATATTTTACTCTAATCTTCGACGCCTCATTTTTCCTGTTGTCTGTAAATGAAAAAAAAAAAGTTAAATCATAAAAAAGTTATCAAGCAGAAACAAAAATAAATAAATAGATTATAAAATCAAAATTTAACATTCTCTCCACGAAAGTTTCATCAAGTATGTGGAGAGAACATTTGTGCATATTGGATAAGAGTCATGTTATAGTTACAGCCAGTGAAAGCCTGAGAATTCACTTTTCTAACAAAACAGCATTTTTCTTAATTTTTGTCACCGATCTCATTTCAGCTGTATGTCCATTCTCTTTTCCTTAACATCTAATGGACATAAGCAGAGAAAAGACCTTAGGCAAATCTGATTATCTTGAACTGACTCAATTATTATATCCTCTACAGTGGAACCCACATAAAGCCAACACCTCTTATTCGTCCCAAAATTGTGTTCCATTGAAGTCTTCCTTGCTTAGAGTCAAGCGATCCTTCTGGTCCGACTATATTGGCTTTATCAGTATCCCACTTTTTTTATTGCCCCTTTAATTAATTACTTTACATCAACAAGCCCCCATAAAAATGTGAGATATGTTAATAAGGGGGGGGGGGGGTAATACAATTATATTAATTGTCAGTCCAAACGATGCAATAGCAATAACAATAAACCCAAAGTGGTTTAGCAGAATTTTTAAATGAAGTGACTATTTCTCTGAATGCTCGGGAAAATAAACTTGATCTCTATTTCTCTGAACAGTTTCCATTCTCAAGATTTTTTGGGTTATTTGCGAGAGTGTCTGTGTGATTGCAGAATGTGTATGCATTATTTTGAGAGTTCTTTTGCCAGTGCCTGGGCGCCCTGTCTTTTATTTCAAACTTTCTGTTACTTCTATCTTGAGTTTGTGCTATCCCGTCTTTCAGACTTTCAACCTCTGTTCCCGTCTTGAGACTTTGACTTTATTATTTAGGTTTACTTCTGTTCTCTCTTTGATAGTACAGTGAAAAGTGCAAAAGTGAACGCGCCATGGAGTATTTGCGACAGCACAACTTTTTGATAAAATCTGTCCTTGTCAACAATGTGCCTAAAAACACTAGCTTGATGATTCGTGAGAATTCCCTGTCCACTCTGTTTGAGTATTTACTTTTGCAGCGACATCGCGTCCGTAACCCATCAGCTACTGGAGGCTAGCTGACAATTCGGAGAAAGAGAGTTCAAGTTTATTTTCCAGAGCGTTTGGAGAAATAGAGCCAGCCATTTTTTTAAAAAGCCAGAACTTTCCTTCCAATTAAAAAAGACAAACTGTTTTTGTGTGAATCCTTTTCAATTTATTTGAACTTTTTCATTCTGTCATTTTATTTATGCAATTAAATTGCCAGAGAGAGGTAAAAATAAACTCATTATGTCATTAAATAAACAACATGTTTTTATATATTTTCATATACTGTCTCAACCCCTTCTTTATTCTATTAAATCAAAGAGGGGATTATTTCAATTTTTTCAGTGAGAAATTGGTGATAAATCCAAAAGTGAAAAGCAATTTACGACTCTTATTATTATTATGTCTAGCCGATTATGTTACGTAACACTGGCGTCATATTATGTAATTAATAAGGTCTTATTTTGAAAGTTGTATCTTCCTCTTTATAAATTTTATGTAAAGGCATTGTCCTCGATAAGACGAACATTTTGGTATACAATCTGTTAATAATAATAAGAATCCAAATTGACTGTTTTAACCCTTTTTATTAACGGTGGCACGCTAACTTTGCAATGATAGTTTTGGGGTAAAAAAAATCAGTCTGAATTTAAGAATTTGAACTCCCGTAACTACATTTCTAATTACGTTAGAAACAAAATTCAAACTGTTTTTGTAATTAGTGTTGCCAGCTCTTTCATACGATATTGGTTTCAAGTTTGTGAGTTACATTTAGAATTTTTGTTAAACTTAAACTTCCTAATCTTACCAAAGACGTTCTCCTCCTTGAACTTGAACTTCATTGTGATATTGGTGTGCTAGTTCTAGTCCTGTGACTGGGGAAAAATATACCAATTTTTTAATTAAAAACAAAAAGAAGTTTTTGACTAGATGACAGAGGGTGGTGAGATGACGGTGTCCTACTTTTGGTTAAAATAGGATGAGTAAGACCTTCTACTTCCAGTCTACAGTTGTTATTGTTTACACACGCTAAAAATGTCACATGAAGAGAAAAACCACACAAAGCAATGACGCTACACGTGTAACTTTGTACTTTCCTTATGTATGAATTCCATAGAATTAAAGATCCGTTAAAACTTGATCCAACATTGTTCATGTAGATTCTATCCTGTTTTGTTTTGTTTTTTTTTGTTTTGTTTTAGATTTCACACCCAATCACCACTACACATTATCACCCTACTTTACCCGAGAACAGTTGAAAGAAAAAGAAGGAGAAAAAAACCCACAAAAAACCCAAACAAACCTCTTTCTAACCCCCCTCCCGAAACAAACAAGCAAAAAGCGTCGGGATCTAGGTAATCAAGTTAGTTCACTTCGGTCTAGAAACTAGAAAGCAGCGTCGTTTTTATTTTGACATAGACTATATGTAAGCTGGTTTATAGCAAAATTACAAATGTAATCCTTTTCAAAAGACAATCCATCACTTTGGTAAAAGTTTGTTTGTTTGTTTTGTTGTTTTTTTTAATTTTTATTTTATTTTATTTATTTTTTGTTTTTTTTTTGTTGTAAACTCTGAAAGGCGTGTAACTGACAGCACGGGTTTAAACAATATCTTATAGAGAAGAAATATTGAGAAAAATAAATGACAATAACAGTGTCAACACTAAGTTGAGAAAAGAAGGACACGTAATGCATTTAATACAAAATTGTATATGACCTGCATAAGAAACATTATTATTTCGGTTTCTTCGGCAACATCCACACAAGTAACAAACATTTTTATAATAGCAAATCAAATGGCACTGTATCTAAATTTTCAACCTATTGAACTGATTTTCTCTTAAGACAAATAAATTAGTACAGTTAGATATTTAATGTATTTTTGATGGAGTGTTTACCGTTCAGTTAAAAAAATTATCTTTTATACATTATTTGACTTTGAACCACTTTATTAGTATGTGCTCTTCTATGGTATAAAACCAGGAAGAGACTAACTTCAGCCTTGGCCTTGTTTACTAAATTAATTAGAAATTCATCCCTTAGTCATTAGTCGGTCTTACATGTTTGCATTTCTTGCATTTTTCGATAAAAGCAATGTTTTCCGGATTATAATAATCTTAATAGTCAGGTAACTTTTGATTCCTTAATCCAGCAATCTTAAACGGAAGCTGTTTAATTTGTGAGATAGTTGATAATGGTAGCGATGTTGATGATGTCGATGGAAATTTAGATTTAGAGCAGTGACTCAGTGCTATTCTCATCCTGGATGAATTTGAATGAGTGAATGAGAATAGAGGTAGTGGCACCTTCTCGCCTCTCGCTATTCTCACCCCCCCCCCACAACCCTCGTCCCTCCTCGCTACTCTCACCCAATCATCATCATCATCATCATCATCATAATCATCATCATCATCATCTCTCGTGGCTACTGTCTAGTCTAGGGATACTGGGCTAGGTACTTTGGTAAAAAATTCAAATTGGATTGAGCTCAATGAAACCTATATCATTTTAAAGTGCTTTTCAACACGATTCTAATGATACCAAAATTGTGAAAATCAGATAAGCAGAAGAAAAGTTATGTTAGTTTAAAGGCTGAAAAATGGTCTTCTATTTGCCTTTGTTATTTACTGACGGACTTTGTGACCTGAAAAGTGTTGCATTTCCGGTAGTAACCTCCATTTGGATTTCAAAACTGGTCTAAAATGGCCGCTAATATTTGAGTAAGGATTTTGCTGGAACGAATTTCATGGATGCGGTATACAACTTTCCCCTGAATTTAATTTTATATAAAAGTTAAGATGTTAAATAAACGAGCCAGCATGAAATTTTGATTTACCAAGTTCTAATCTTTTAATTATCCAAAGCTAAATTATACCCTATTTTATCCATAATCAAAAGTTATACTAAATTGTCATTGATTTTAAAATAAACTACACCAAACGATAGAGTAATTTCTCCTGAAGAAAATAAGACATCAATCATTAAAATCCATCCATAAACAAAAAATCTATGGAACTTTTTCTGAGACCCATCACTCAAAAGTCCAAAAAATAGGGTCACAGCCACTAGCCCATTTATCGGCTTCCTGCTGGAGGGCCAAATGGACGTTTACCAAAGTACCTAACTGGACGTAAGTTAGTAAGGAGAGGAACATACTCAATGAACACATTGCGAACAGGGAACCCCACCCCCCTTTTTTTTTTCATCGACTTCAGTAAAGTACCTCTTATCGAACCAACTAATCTCAGAGCCAAACTCAGATCATTTAGCCAGTAGTATAGGCAAACTCACTTTTTAAATGTTCCTATTTTCTCCTGAGACATACTCATACAGTTGAACTTCAAAAACAAAACAAACGTCTGCTGTTGACAATTGACGAGAAACGGTGAATAGAAGAATGGAGACTACCTCAGGCCTCACCCCACCATGTGTTAGGGGTGGGGCAGAGTTAGTGTCATTCAATATTAGACGTGCATGCAGAGCTCTGTTCTAGGTAGGGAGAGAAATAAACTGATGGGGAAGGTGGGAAAGAGGGGGGGGGGGGGGGGGACCCACAAACAACTGAGGTGTTGGGCGTAGGGGAAACCAGAGAGCGTAGATAATAGAGAGGCTTTACGGACGGGAAGTCACGCGACTTCGTCGGTGACAACAATGTTAGCGAGGGATGGTGACTGCGTATGCGGCGAGGAGCGAGCTATAAATAACCAAGACAGGTAAACACCGGCACATGGTGGCGAGAGAAGTAATGGAATGTAGTGGATATATAATTCGCACAACATCAAACAGTTTATTAAGCCGTTGGATCGAGGTCCAGGTATCAATATTGAATACAAACATTATCAGATAAGATGAGATAAAAGAAAATTAACTTAAAAATTTATCCCGAAAAGGAAATTTGACATGGGCACAACAAGAGAGGACTCGTACATCAAATTGACATAGACACAACAAGCGAATCACACGCCCCCAACCCTACTGACCCCCCCCCACCTCTCTCTCTCTCTCCTCTCTCTCTCTCTCTCTCTCTCTCTCTCCTCTCTCTCTCTCTCTCTCTCTCTCTCTCTCTCTCCTCTCTCTCTCTCATGTAGAAACTTCAAGTGAACTGTTCCCATGATGCTGTGAGCAAAACAAATTACTTTCTGGAAACCATCGATGGATTTGCTTTAGTTTTCTATCATGCATGGCTATGAGGAATCTCGCATCTTCTCTGAGCGAATATAATTCATATAACACTAAAGAGGTGGAGTGTGTTTGTATGTTTGTGTGTGTGTGTGTGTGTGTGTGTGAGAGAGAGAGAGAGAGAGAGAGGGGGGATGATTTGGTGATGTGGGGGTGGTTGATAACAAAGTCTATGGAAGTGAGTATGAAGCTTACCCAATGCATGCTTGCCCTTCCTACTTATTCTGAAAGGTGGCCGCTTTCCTTTCAATAGACTTATTGGATTTGGAGGTCTGTTCTTGACTTGCCTTGCATCTCACATGGTGATGAAGGCGCACATTGACGAAAAGGTTGAGGACGAGGAAGTGAATATCACACTGCTTCACGGCCTTTTTGCATTCCAATCCTGTTTCTAATGTTGCCTCCATCACTTTCCTAATCAGGTACATTCTTAATCCTCTCTTGTACAAGTAGGGGTCAATGTAGCATCGAAATGCATGTTCTGCAGCCGTCAGAATATACATTAATTTATGCGATGGCGCACACAATCCCTCGTTTTCCGTGGTAAAATTTTTCTTGCAGATAAACGTATGCGATGGGTCTTGAGTGCTCCGTGCTTGTATTAAATCCTCTTTACAATTTTCACACAGAAGATTTATTTTGGCTCTCAACTTCATCCCAACGTAACCTCCAATGTAATTCAGAACGTTGGTCTCGGTTGTCGTGAGCATGGGAGGAGCGGCTCTCATTACTTGCTGAAGTGGAAGAGGAACATCTTGCTGTAGTCGTGTTCTGACGGTGCTTTGGGCTCCCATTGATGCCATATTTTCAAAACTGAACAAGAAGGTATCGATGTCATCCTTGCAGTTTTTGTTGCTCCCCGGGACGAGAACAGCATCAACCATTGTCTGGCGCAGAGCCAGGCGGAATTCCCTAGAAGTTGGATTTACTCGGTGTCCACCCTTTGCCCTGATGATGGAGAAAAGGTTTTCCAAACAGTCTTGGTTCAGGCGACTTGTCAGAAGAAACTTGAACCCACAGTAATCTCGCAGGTGTTGCCAGAGTTGGAGCAAGGCTTCGATTGACAGCTTCCATCCTTCCAGGCATGGCAGACTACCTGTCTTGTTCAGGGGTTTGACGCCTTCCAACCAGATTTTTGTCTGCTCCAAGAAAGTCACGTGCTTGGAATGTGCCGACATCGCATTGTTCATTGTCCCTTTGCTTCTCAGTGATCTGCTGTTGAAAGCGTTGAACAACTGATCAAAGTTCTCAATGAAATGAGCAGTTGGCAATGCCTCTTGTGGAAGAGAAGAATGAAAGACCATAGTGGCTATACCAGCAGTGACTGTATGACTCAGGACTTGTGCTGCTAGACTCACCCTAAGGTTAGCAAAAACTGGCATGTTGATGTGACGGCTTGTCAGTTTAGGCGCTAATCTGATGGGCTTTGAAGAATCCATTTCATAGAATTGCCGGATGTAATCCCATGAAATGGTGTCTCCAGCCACCCTAAATCCTGAGTTCCGCAGGTTATTTCTAATGCTTTTCAGCAGATGTGGTGGGTCATAAAGAACGTAGACCTTGTGATGTTCAATAATGACAAAGGGTCGGCTTTGAGAGACTCCTAGCTGTTGTAATGCTGACTGGTTGTTTGATCCTTGGTCGCATATCATTGCTTTAGGATGGAGACCTAGATTTATCACTTTTTTCACCACTTCTACAAGAACAAGAAGAAGCATGTCAGCCTTCACTGGTCCATTAGATAACACATAGGAAAATGGTTGCTTCCATTTCGTGCTAAGTCCTTTCACCATGAAGACAAGAGCATGGGTGGCTGGTTTTCTTGATCTTCCTAGCAACAATCCATAGTCCTCAAATCCCTCCACAAGATCTCTAGAAGGATCATACGACAGATCGGACTTAATGGCCATTTCATCATAAACAATGGCACAAGATCGTTCCACTGGTGACATTGCTTCCACTTTTATCTGGAACAGGTTGAGCATGTTCGGGCAGAGTCCAGGTTCAATCTGTACATTCTTCATGGCCAAGGCAAGTGTAGACGGAGATGGTAACTGAAAAAGCCGTTGCAAGAGACTGTAAGCCTTTTTACTAGCGTGAAAAAGGGAGAGTGCAAATGATTTATCCTGGAAACTCCATCGTCTGGATTTCTTTGGAAGTTGTCCAACTCTAACCTGGGACACGATGAAGGAAACGGCTTGGGAGGTAAATAAAGACGAAGGGTTTGTTCAACACTTTCAAGTGAAGCCTGTAGGCTGTTCGATTCAGTTCCATGTTGTTGCTCGGAACTTGGTTCTGCACTAGAGCTAGTTGCCGCACAGGAGTTTGGCTGATGAGGGGAACTCTCTGTCATTTTGGAGAGTTTCCTCTGTAGTCTCCAGTTCTTTGACCTTTGAGCACAGAGCTTCTTCTTCAGTCTGTCTTTTCTTTGACGTTCCTCTTTCGTCTCGGATACATCCGTCACTGGATGACATTGAGAGGTCGTAGGTGAGGTAAATGGTTTCTCTGGTGGTAATTCTGCAGAATCATCAATTTTACGCTTTTTAGGGGGTGGTCATGATGGAGTAAGCTTAGGAGGAGGATTTGGAATGTTGAAGATGGTTGGCACAGCAGTCCTGAGAATGACCGTACGTTTCACTGCCGTTTTGCTGAAACAGCAAGGTTCAAAGTGCTCAGAGCAAATGAAGCAGTTGATGTGAAGGTATTCTGGTGTTTTATTCTCCAGATCTTTCCTACGGCAATTGATGAGCCACTGCCTGCTACTGTAGAAAGAATTTTAAAAAGCAAACATGCCTATTTCACACGGCTGTGTACAGTTACAATGTAGATCATGCCTAAGTTAATGAGCTTCATCTAAAATCACAACCCTCTATAACAAAAGGAGGCGCATTTATTCACTAAAATTGAATGATACTGATCCACTTATAACGCCATCTCAGGATACCCGCTGTGGCGTTGAATGGTCGTTTTGCATCGTTAATTTTTACAGCAGTAAGGGTATTTGATGGAGTTTAGGATGGTAGATTAAGGTGCAATAGAAGAAATAGAAAATCAACCCAAACAAACACACACACACACACATGCATACATACACACACACACACACACACGCGCGCGCGCACAAACACACACACACACACACACACAAAAAAAAAAACAAAAAAACAAAACAAAACACACACACAAGACCCACCGGCTTATTGTTATAACTGGTGGGGCAATTGTAGCGGTTGTGTGTAGCCAAAGAGGACTGTATATATATGTAACGTAGTTACCAAAGCTGCCATAAACACAATACTCTTTACGGGCACCTCACCAGATAAATCAAACAAGTAGATTCATACGTCTGGCACTAGTAAGAGTTTTAAGTAACTCATAAATACGTGGGATCGAAACAACAACATTGTGGCATATTATATACGCTCACACATACTACACACATTAGTATCTATTACCTTAACACATTCATAGTATAGCCTTTTAAAAACCAAACAAAGAGCTTATAAGATAGTGATTTACTCACATTTTGGGGTCCGATGGAAAGCGCAAGAATGACAAATCAGGCCTTTTATTCTTGGAGTTGCTACAGTTTGGGGCAGAACACCAACTACAATGCGTATTCTTTGCTTCCTTCATATTCGCCGCCATGATGATAAAATGTTTACTTGACTTCTTCTGGTTGCTACACACGAGGCTCGATACGCCTTGCGCGACCTCGTAAAGTCTCTCGTTATTCTACGCTCTCTGGGGAAACCATGATAGGGGATCCAAGAGAAAAAGCCGCCGGCACTTGAAGGGGTGATAATCAGAATGGGATGTACATATTCACATTGTAGTATAGGTAATAGATGACAAGGGATGTATATTGCTCTCCCTCCAGAAAAATGCCACGGCATCCGCATGCGGCTGTATATTTTTGCCTTCCACATGTTTTTGCCGCATATTTCGTCCTCTTTATTTATCCAGGATGAGAGGCCGACTGTTTTTCTATTCTCATCCAGGATGAAAATAGAGGCAGCCATTTAATAAATGTCTAATTGTCTTAAATAAGAAGTAAGAAGGGAGGGGCTATTCTCACCCTGGATGAGGATAGAAAAACGTTCGGTCACACATCCGGGATCCTAAGTTTGGCACTGACCCCGTGATTTTTTATTTTCTGTTTTCATCTTCTATTAAATTCACGAAAAGGGAAAACAGCAACAACAAAACAAAAAAAAAAAAGGGCATGAATCCTCCTAATGGTCACAAATCTTATTTCTATGGAAGACTTTTATGTTTCATGACTATTGATGCTTTGTGTCTGATGTTTCTCCCTTATCAAATAATTTTTGTTTTTGATTGATGTGGATAAATTTTTCATAATTTATCTAGCTTCATTGACTTTGAAAATCTGTTATTAAATATGACAGAAACATTTACAGAATTTCATTTTGAAGAAAGAGTATTATCTTTTTGTATAGTTTTTTAATTCTTTAATTTTTTTTTTTCATTCTTCACTCCAGGTAATCTTCATTTTTCATTTCTGAAAGAAAGAAAATCACCCTATCTGGCCCTGATGAAAAAGTAAATTGGGAAAAACTGGAAGAACAACAAATCAGTCGTGGTTGGAAATTGCTACAAGACAAATTTTTGAAAAAGATGGGGAATGGAATGAATAAGGTATGTTGCTTTACGAAATTTTTGCTTGTGTGTATGTGTGTGTGTTGGCGCATGATGTATACTTTAAATAATGATAATAATAGCCTTACCAAAATAGTGATTATACAGTGAATTGCTTTTAATCTTCTGATTCACATTTCTACTATGTGTTAAAGGATTATAAACAGTCAAATGGCCAGGCATCACGCAATTAAAATGATCTTTGAATTGCCTAATATACCAAGCATTGATCATCAAGTTCTGAAGTGACTAACAAACATAGCAATTCTGAATGTAAGAAGATGCAATCGTTCTTTTTTTAATTATTATTACCTTTCAATTTATGTGGTGATGGATATATTTTCAAAGGAAGATTTTTATGTCTTTGGCATTGGTTTAAAAATTCCTTTTTTTTTTTTTTAATGTTAGATTTATTTCTTTTTTTTCTCTTAGTCATATCCTGTTTTTCTTGCATTGCATTTTCAGCATCCTTAGGATTGCTATTCTTTTTTGGTATATTTATGGAATTCAGTAGGTTAAAAAGCTCTGTACATTTTCCAATCACTGGGCGAACGGAATCCAAAATCTCAACCTTACGGAAGATGAGCTGATAGATAAGGAGACTCACGCTTGACTAGTGCGGGGCGGTCCTTGGCAAGCTTAAGGACCACGGTCCTACGGTCCTTGGGAAATGAACCGGTCCTTTTCGACATTGAACATTCCTGAGAGACTGTTGGAAATTCGAACCGTTTTGACCTTTGAGACCGTGGGATCGTTCATTCTTGAACCGTTAAAGACCGCTACACGATGAAAACCGTGGTCTACAGGAGTAAAACACACCGAGTAGTCACACTCATTTCAAACCTAATTAGAGAAGAGGGGTGTTGCCTTCTTTATTTGCTCACCGTATTTCATTGTTACTTTGATAATTTAATAAAATTTGAAATTTATCCCCATTAACGGAGATAATGGCATCGCCCAAGGCGTTGATCGATTGTTCGTGGCGTTGATAAACACACGCAACTCCTACCCCCCCCCCCCCCCACACACACACACACACACACATTAGAGGGCAGCGAGCATTGAAGAGTAACAGAGAGAGACGTGAAGTTATAATAAGAGGGGGTGGATGAGGTAATAAGAGGGGTCGATGGTGACTTTTTGCCAGATCTAACAAACTCAGCTACCCATTCATTGCTGAGTAGACAGGGATTCAGAAAAAACTCGACTGCACCCGGGATCGATCTCTGGCCCTTTGCGTATAAAGAGAGTGCTCTATCAACTGAGCTATCGGGGTCCCCAAATATTCTATTGGACTTTTTTAAAATTCAGACGTTATAACTGGGTTTTTTGGAAGGAAGAAACTAATGAAACTCATTATTTGATTAGTAAAAACACCAAACGAAATTTTAATATTATTGTATTATTTTAAATGACAACACTGCGATAGAAAGGAGTGGTGACAAGAGATGGACAAAAGAAAACAAAAAATCGGATTTGCTACTTGCTAGGTTCGACACACACACACACACACACACACACAAACACACACATCTTTAGTAGTCACATACATTTCAAACAATAACCCATTAGAGAAGAGGGGTCATGCCTTCATCATAGATCATTGTCATTGCGATCATTATGGTGTAGTAAATTTTGAAATTTACCCCGTATAATGGAATCGTCCAAGGCGTGCGCCTCCTGTTCCCCCCATCTCACACACGAAAGGGCGGTTTGCGGAGTGGAGGTTGGTGGTCATCTGCCTGTATGGTCGTCTGTGTCGTTTAGTGTATGGCAAAGGGGGTGGGTGCGATTAATTAAGTGGGATGGGTGGTGATTGGTGGAAGTTAGGCAACCGAGGCAACGAATCGCTGGGGAAGTAGCCTAGTATGGCGCGAGACCGTTGAAAGGTGATAAGAAGTGAGGACCGCCGCCGGTCTTCCACTATGGGACCGGTCCTCAGCGCGGCACTACGCTTGACCTATTTGTGGTCTAGTGACACTCGCTTTCGGATCAGAAGGTCCTGGGTATGAGCCTCGCGCGGCGCATAGTTGAGTCCTTGGAAAAATCTCTTCACTCACATTCTGTCACCGTACTCAGGTTTAAAATGAGTACCTGGCCGTTAACAGCGTTGTCTTTGTCCGAAATATTGTAATATCGCCTAACAGGTGGCATGTCCCGTCCTACATGTTAAATGTTGCTGTGGACCAGGGATCCCTTGTAAATGCGCTTTGAGCACATTTAGTGGATATTGCGCTATATAAAGCTCAATTTTATTTATTTATTTATTTTTATAAATAAAATTGTGTGTGGAGGGAAAACTGCAATTGAGAGTCATTGAAACGAAGACGGGTGTGAACTTGATCGATTCTAAGGCATCTTATCCTATATGTAGTTGTTGTTGTTATTCCCACTGTCATTGCAGATTCTGCCAGGCCTGTTTGTGGGTAACTTCCGTGATGCAAAGGACCCGCGACAGCTGGAAGAAAACAACATCACTCACATTCTGTCAATCCACGACAATGCCAAAAAGATCCTCAAGGTTAGTAAACTGTTTTTATCGTACTCTTGTTTTTAGTTTATAATGTGCATGCAGGTATATTGTAGAGGGCATGTCCCGTCCTACATGTTAAATGTTGCTGTTGACCAGGGACCCCTTGTAAAGTGCTTTGTGCACATTTAGTGGATATTGCGCTATATAAAAGCTCAATTTTTTTATTGTAACATTCCCCACATTTAATCTTACAGGATAAAGAGTATTTGTGCATTGAAGCATCAGATCATTCAGATCAAGATCTTTCCAAGTTCTTCCCACAAGTCAACAAGTTTATTCACAAGGCCAGGCTTGAAGGAGGAGCTGTTCTTGTTCACTGGTGAGTTAAACGGTTATGGACTATTGGCTCAGATAACTGAGTTGTCGTAACGACCAAATAGTAATTCCTCTGCTGTGTACAATATTATAAGTTATTGGATGTAAAAAAATGGAAAAGTTTTTATTTATCTTACTGTTTTTCGTTGATTATGAAAAGTACTCGGGGAGTGAACAAAATGTTATAGCTTCTTTTTGAGTAAAGGTGATATGGATTTTTATATATAAAATGTCTCAGGAAAATGATTTTGAACACTTTTTTGTTATCTAAATTGCACCAACATACCCCTCTAATTGGTGTTTTTGTTTTCTCAGTCGTGGAAACTCAAAAAGGCTGGGGCTGGTGCTAGTGACTAACTTGCAGCCAAAGTGGATGTTGATCAAAATTTTTTGGTGGGAGGGGGATAGGAGACCTTTTTAGGTGTTAATGCATACCTGCCAACCCTTCTGCTTTTGCCGGAATCATTCCGATTTTCACTCTTCCATTTTGTACTATTCCGCAACTGTCTCTAAAATTCTGATTTACAAAAGTGATGGTAATGCTAAGAATAAAAAAAAGGGGGGTGAAAGAGGTGAAATTCCTATTTTTTGTCTCAAATTCCTGTTTTTAGGCATTCTGATTCCACTTTTGGAATATGAATGGTTGGCAGGTCTGGTTAATGTGTAGTGAAATGATTTGAATTGGTGACAAAGGGAGAATTGAAATATTTGATCAACCTGAACATTCATGTTTTGTTGCATCACGTGTTAAATGATATCACCATTGACTTGACATAAAATTTAATGACAGAGGGGGGTTACGGTTCAGTGAGGTTTTATTGCGTTTGAAAGCCTTGTGTTAAGATAATATTTCATTTCTTGATTTTCTAGCTTGGCTGGCGTATCTCGGAGTGTGACTGTGACCACTGCCTACATCATGACAGTGACAGAGTTGGGGTGGAGGGATGCTCTCAATTCTGTCCGAGGCGCTCGCAGTGTCGCCAACCCAAATTTTGGATTCCAAAAACAGCTACAATACTATGATTCTGAACATGTGGTGGAGGTGCAGTATTGTGATATTTTATTTTCCTTTTATTTTCCTTAAACGTCTTTTATAATCTGAAAAATAAATATTTGAAGAAAAAAATGAGGAATGGTGTAGAATATCTTTAAGTGATCAATTGTTTCAAGGCTATTCAGGGTTGTGCCTGATGCTTGAAATTTAACTTTAAGCTTAACTTATGTAATTTGAGTTAGAATGAATATCTTCATTGGGAAAGGTAGGTTTTGTTTCTTAAGCTTTAAAAAAAATGTAAATTTCCCAATTCTTACAATTTTGCCTCTTCAGTTTAATTTTTCTCACCAAGCTCATTCAAGCATGATACTGAATTGACTCAGTGGATCACATATTCTTCAAAAAGTTTTTTGTTTTTTTTGTTTTGTTTTTTCTTGTTGTTGTTAGCAACTTTTGACTTTTTTTCTCGCTTTATCATTTCATTATCCCCAGGAGAGGAAAAGGTTTAAACGCATGTTCCCCGACAACCCTTTCAATGACGAGGAAGAATGCCGATACAACATGCATTGTTATCAGCAATATATCGTGACTGGCAACACCCCTACCCGCTCAGACTATCCCTTGCCTTACAAAGCTTACCAACCCAAAAATGGTAACAACGAAAAAATGACGGACGAAGAGAAAGAGAAGGTACACAATGCTGGGGGTCGACATCACCACCATCATCATCATCACCACCATCACCACTGCTCCCATCGTCAGCAACATCACCACAGCCACCATCATCACCATCATAATAACAATAATAACAATAACAAGACCGATAATATTGATTCAGTCACCAATTTAGGCAGCAAGGGCGGGGAATCAGCCAGTCTTGACAAAGCAAGTACCGCATGTACAGAGTTGTCTTTGTGTACCTCTTTTGGTATTTCTCTATTCGTTTTGATCACTGTCCAATATTTGTACAAATTATTCTCTTATCACAGCACGATTTTTTATTTTCCATATCAATAACTTCCAATAACAATTTCAAAAGTTCTTTTGATTAGACGTTTACCTTTTTTGTAACAAAGAAGATTGTGAGAGTTGTGTTGTTGTTATTTATTTGTCGTTGATACCTTTTAAGACCTCAAGCACTCTGTCGTGAATTTATCAAAAGATCTGAAGACATAGAGCTTATATGGAAGAGTCCCAAAAAAATTTTAATTTATATTTTCTGAAATGTATTTCAGCATATTACCTTAAATCTTGTAGCACTATCAGATTTTTTAAAACAATAGGATTTGAGATGAATATATTTTCAAGGTCCAAGTTCTACATTTTGTAAACAATTTCAAAAGTTAAAATTCATCCTCTTATTCACTGTGATAATTTGAATAATTACATATTAATTATAATATTGATGAAAGTTATGATAATAATAATGATAGTATTTATAATCTTATACCAGTGGGCGTAAGTTCATGTGGATCTAAAACGAGGAATGCTTAATGGATATTTTACAGGACAATGAAAAATTCGAATAAATTTTAAAATATTTATAACTTTTCTTGGGCACATTTTGGACTGATGGAATAATGTTTTAGATTTTTAGAATATTTACAGATACTTTTGTTACACAAGTAGGCAAGTGGTGTATTCCAATCTTTGATGTAAACAAAGCAAAAATTTTCACTGGAATACAAACAAAGCACATTTTAAAGTTAGAGTGGGCGTCATGCTATTCATCGTTCTTTGGTTATTGGGCATTTAATTAAATCTCTAACCAGATCGTAACTGGGGCACATCATGTGATAATAAAGAGGAAATACTGAAACTTAGCAACTGTAAAGATTTTTTTTTTCTCTTCAGAATCCTAAAAAAAATCTGAAATTTGTTTATGTAGAATTTTAACAATGATATTTGTATACTGATTTAAATTGTAAAGCAAATCTTAAAGTTCTGAAATCTTAAATGGTTGGATGGGTGTTCTCTGTAATGTTTAACATTTTTAATTTAATGATATTTTCATTGACAAAAGCTTTTAGAACAGAAAAAGGCATATGAAACATTCCAAAAATTCTTACCAAAACACAATTCAGAGTGAGAGTGTACTTCGCTGAATTAGCCTTTTATTGATTATATGCATTTGATTAGTCACTCGTCACTAATCAGGGATTCTCTTATAGTAGCGATAATGATAATAATTATTATGCTGGTGATCAGATGATCATAATGATACTGATTATAATAATAAAAAAAGACATAAAGCTTTCATACTGTGTTCATTTCCTTAAAAAACAAATATCAAAGGGTATGACAACCCTAGGATCCACACAATAAATCAATTAGACAACATGAATGCCGAAGAAAAACAAACAAAATATGCTGAAATGTAACTTACATTGGTCATGGGATGTGTTTTGTCTTTTCAGACTCAACAACATGCTCTTTTGACCTAAATATGCCATAAAATTCATAAAAACAAAACAATGCAAGCAATCAAAAAAACACAACAAAAATCTCTTTTAAATGAAAATTTTTACTTCTTAGCATGCCCTTTCCATTTGTAGAATATTTTGTTTCCTTCTTTTATGCATGGAATTGCATTTCATTGTTTTTGCTCCTATAAATATTTGGTTTTCTGAATGAACTGCAATTCCAAACTTACAACAAGCCACCTTCCTTTTCTTTTTTCAATGTGTCTTTGTTGTATCGTTACTCAACTCTAGGGATGGCCAATGTTTTTTGTCCGGTTCACGCCAGAAAAAGTTTCTAAGTCAAAGGTAAATCAATTTGCTCTTCAGTGTTTAGTTGAAAATCACAATTTTTTACTCAATGAAACAGGTCGGGTTGGATTAAATATTTACAGAAATTTGGCAAGTTTATAGTGAAACGGTAATGAGAATTTTAAGGTTTAAAATTCCAAAACACTTGAAGTGACTTTTTAGTCCATTTTATCCTGTTCATATTGGGTAACTTCGTTGCGGAGCAGTTTCACATTTTTAACTAATTGGTCTTTAAAATAGCATACAGCCCAGAATCTGGGCATTTGCTTTATTGAACTCTATGCATTTTATGTTGGAGGACCCCATATTCTTTGATGTACAATTTTGTTTTCATATTGAGTGACTGAAATTGTTCTTGTGAGTTTGTTCAGGTTTTGTTGCTTTCTTTAAAAAAGGTTTAATGGTAAGTGTTATGGGCGTGTAATTTCTTAAGTCTATGTTCATAAACACTTCAGTTATAAATCTCTCATTTTTGGTTCATAGAATTTTTTAACGGATTGGCAACATAGGCAATAACAACATTCCATTTGCTTTTATCATGGGCTGTCGGAGGAACACGAGTTGTGTGTGAATGTTTAAAGTTGTGTTTGGTTTGATACTTCATAGTTACAGTTACAGAGGCAGGCCAAAGGGTTTTAATAGAGATGAACAATAAAATGATGGGGTTACTTTTAAAATCCAAAATTATCCAAAATATGTGGAAAACATTGTTGATTTAGCAACCGCACCCTTCGATCAATTTTGCGTTTGTTGTTACAAAGGCTAGTCAGTATTGGGTATTGATGTGTTTTGAAAGCCATCTTAAACTTGATTTTTTAATTTTTAAAAAACATTTGTTAGAGATCAGAGGAGATGGTTATCTCAACATTAGTAGGAATAGTAGAATATATTTTAATTTTGTACCTTGTAAATTGCTATTGTCAGTTTGCTCATTTCAATAGTAATTCCTGAATCAAATAATAGATAATAATAATAAGCATATTTATATAGCGCCTTTCGTCGAAACCTCAAAGGGCTTTAAAAATTACAAATACAATTCAACCAAATTATCAAAACAATTAAATTCTCAACAACAAAAAAAAAAATGGTAATAAACAGAATTTGATGCTTTCCTTGATGATAACTACAGTGGAATCCTATTAAGTCAACACCTCTTGTTTGTCCCAAATTTCCTGTTCTTTATCTAAGAGAGTGAACTATCGATAATGGATAAAGTCAACCAATCTTTCTTGTATGGTGGTGTTGGCTTTAACAGGATTCCACTGTACAAGGTAGTTTCATTTTATTCTCGACTTAAAGTGAAATACAGAAGAGGTTGTCACTCAAAATTAAGAAAAAGAATGACCTAAATTTCAAATCAGTTTCTGAATGTTTTTCTTTTTCTTTTTTTAGATGTGTTTTGAAATTTAGTATTTCAAAATAAGAATATCTTATATATTTAGATGTTGTTTCACTCCTTATTTTGTGAGAGAGAGAGAGAAATATTATCTACTCTTCCCTTATACATTTTGCTTTTTATTTTGTCTGTCTTCTTACTTTTAAAAAGTTACAATGTCACTTTAGATATTACATCTTTTACGTTTTGGTACAAATTTTTGATTTTTTACACATTTTTCTGACATTCTATGAGTTTCTTTTCACCAATTCCCCAACTTTCAAACTTTTGCACCTTTTGGTTTTATTATCTTTAATTAAATGTGCATTTACCTGTTCAATGCATGAAAGTTAAAGTTAATGATGGCAAGATTAGAATTTTTTCGCATAATATATATCAATAAGTTTAGTTCAAAATTTTCTTCTTTAACATTGATAATAACAAGAAATGAAGTAAGTAGGAAAGTGCCAGAAGACAACAGAGAATAAAAGCTTCGTGGTGGCAATGGGGTCTCGAACCCGCGACCTTACTGATACGACAACTCCGCCTGGCCGGGGAGATCGTGACTCTACCGTATGAGCTATCCACGACCCCAAAAAAGTCTAGAGCCTCTCTCAATTTCTTGAGGTCACGGGTTCAACACTCACAAATGTTGCGACATTAGTTGGTCAGCATTTAAGCTTAAGGGCCAATATTAACATTATTCTTTAACATTGTTAAATTGGGGTTTTTAGTTGTTGTTAAAGGGCTTGAAGGAGATATAGCCAGATAAGGCCTTTTGTCAGACAAAATGTCTTCTTGTCAAAATATTTAATATGAAATAAGGGATGGGATCTTTTGATTTCCCACTAACTGTCAAGTATGCCGTTCTTCCTGCGTCTTTCATCATTCTATCATCTTGTTTCCCCCTTCCATGTTCTGGAATGAGATTTCTTAACTTGGTTTTGCTCTAATCCTGGCAAGGATCCATTGTAGAGAGGGGAGTAGTTAAAAAGTATGGGAGACGTTTATTATTATTAATATTAATTTTTTTTCATTAGATCATCTCTCAGGTATGTGTTATGATTTCATTTTAAGTTCATGGGGGGGGGGGGGGGGGGGGGAGAGAGAGAGAGGTAGTCTCAGAAAGGACACATGTAGACAGTATGCGCTTGGCTAAGAAGCTCACAACATTGCCATCCGGAAATATAATGGACCAACACGCAAAACTTGAACGATTATTGTCTGGTTAATACAGTTTCGTGAGAATTACTCATAAACGCAGATGGCAAAAACAATAACAAAGACCTGAGTGACGTCAACTTCAATCATTCTATATGGCTCTTTGTATCTAATTTTATTTTCTGTTTTGATCTAGTCAAGTCGACCTGACCTGCTTTTTCTTGGATGTTTTTTGGTTCTTCTAAGGTCAAGATCGATAATCTTTTAAATATCCTTTAATCTTTCTTCTTACTGGTTCTGAAATTATGGTACAGCTTGCAACCTGTGGTTCCTGGGTTCTAGTACTGCTGTGTAGAGTGTTAAGTTGAGTCCTTGGGAAAGGCTCTTTTCTCTTAATTGTTTACCAAACTCAGAAGAATGCTGGGCCAGAAATAGCGTTGTTTCTTTCCCCCCCCCCCCCAAAAATTTGTAGTATCTCGTCTTATACTATATGGAGCCGGACCCCTTGTAAAGCGCTTTGAGCACATTTAGTGGATATTGAGTCATATAAAATTTCTTGTTAAAGCCTGTATAAATAAATAAACTTTTTTTTCTGTTATATAGTTATTGTACACAAAACTCCTTTGTATATGGAAGACTTAGTCCTTAACTAATAAACATTACTGTAACCCTATGCATTGTTAAAATGGAAGAAAATAACCAACTATACAAGATGTGTAACAACATTTTTTATATGGAGCTAATGGTAACAGCGAAAAAACTCATCAGTTTTTATGTTGCAATTTTTTAAATAATTTTGTAACTAAGGTGACTTCTTCATTGAAAGGAGAGAAAAACGATATTACATGGGTAATATTTTGAGAAAATAGTTTTGTTTGTAGAACGTTTGTATTACATTGAATCAATTTTTAGAATAATATTAGTCCACGGTTTTATGGTGGAAAAAGGTTGATGTTGCATTTTAATGATTAAATTTACTTTAGATTCAGAAGTGTTTATAATAATGATTAAAACTGGAGTCGGTATAGATTTACTGTGTGATTATTTGTATATATACATATATATGTGTGTGTGTGTATATATATATACCAGTCATAAATGAATGATTATTTTGTATCTTGCAATGATACTTAAAAAACATTTTCTCCATTTTTATTAATTCATTCATTTTTAAATATTTATTTTGAATGCAGAAAAAATCAAAATCTGATAATGGTGTTGGAGAGGATGAGAATAAAAACAGTGAACGGACAGAAGAGGAAGAACAAGGAGAGTCCTCCACAACTGCAACGGACACTACGGAAACATCCACAGATGACGATGTTGTTGGAGATGATGACAAAAAGCGCCATTCTGCCTTACTTGATGACCTTTGATATTTTTCAACCCAATTTTTTTTTTTGGTCATAATTTGTCTCTTATGTTTGTTGACTGTTGAATTGGTACTTTATTGAATATACCACCTTTTAAAGGTCACTCAAAAGTATAAAAAGTAAAGGAAAAAGAACTGAGAAAAGAGGTCCCCCTTCTCATCATTTTTCAATACTGTTGTCATCTCTTTAATTGTAGATTACATATTATGTTCCATTTTCTTGCGCGTGCTCTTTGTATTCCGGCTCAAATGCTTTATTGTCAACAAGCGACTGAGCTCAACTAGGTTCTTTGATCATTTGTAATAAAAATAAGATGCTGTCTTACACCATGACAGACAGAGAGAGAACAATATAATGGTTGAATAAGTATTTACTAGATTCAGATTTTTTTCTAGCTGGTCCAAGTGATTTGAATTATATACTTTCTTATTTAGTATTTGTATTCAAATAAAAGTTTTAAAATTCAGCTTTTGGCATGGAATACAAAGATGAATTCTTCATTCATATACAAGGTTCATGGAATGAGTGATATTTATCAACCCAAAATATGGGATGGTAAATATAGCTTGATTAATTTGTTTTAAGGGGAGTAATGAAATATTGAAATAAGTGTTGAATCTAAGTTACCTAAGTTACAATCAATGTCTCATTCGTGCGGCATCCCATCTCGCCCACCCCTCCCTTTTTTCTTTTTTTTTTTTTTTTTACATTTTTTTCTTTGACTTGACTGAAAGAGATTAGGGACATCAACTATCCTGGAGCCATTTTTAAATTTTATGCAGTTTTAAAAAAATAATTAATAATTACCTTGAAAATGATTTTGTGCTTTATTTTTTTTTCCTTTAAATAAACTTGGCCATACAATTTTGCAGTACTTAAAATAAAAGGTTTACCTTTTCTGTTTTTTTTTTTAATTTTAAGGTCGTTAAACATCCACAAGTTGAGTATTTATACTTAAAGCCCATGTACATACATACCCTTTTCATATTTATTGCCCTCCCAAAGTTTTTTTGTATATTATAATGAGTGACAAGGTCACATGCACAAGTCCTCCCGAGCTCTTTGTAGGGAAATGTTCAGAAATTAAGATTGTTGCAATATCCTCAGACACCCCTTCCCCTCTTCTTTCCATTTTCTCACTTTGCTCTATGAAATAATAATTTTTTTTTCATGAATGATTACTGTATGTTAAATTAAAATCTTGGCAGTTTACGGTTTGTACATATCTCTCATTTTCTTCCCGAGAGCCATTTCAAAAATTTATTAATCATGTTTGCACAAATTTTATTACAAAAAATTTATTGTTTTTTTAAATCTTCTTTGCCAAAGATTTATTGGCACATCATATCAATGCCTTACTAAGATTTATTACGATTATTGTAACTTTTATCTTCGTGACGGCATCACATTTGTACATAGAAATGTCACGCTTGCAATATACATTTTTATACATTTTGAATTGGAGAAAGCCTTTCAATTTACATTTTGGTGTGGCACGTTTGCTGAAATTGAAGGGTTTCTAAACTTTAACTCTTTTCCCTACACTCCTGCTGGTCAGGTGTTTAATAATCCCCCTCCTCCCTCCACCCCCCCCCCCTCCTCTTTGGCAGTTGCATCTTTCTCTACCATTTCTTGAGTCCTTTTAAAAACAAAAACAAACATTCTTTTCTTCTTTTCTCTCAGTGACATTTTTAGGTTCCAAAACAAGTCCTTTTGCAAAATTTCAATGTTTGCTTATGTTATGATATATAACAAGTTGCAAAAATTTTAATCAAAATGTAGATTTTGTTTCCTTAATTTGAGTAGATCAATACTAGCATTAAGAGTACTTTTTAAACATTACCGAATATTGATATGGGGGATCTGGATATCTAAATTGGTAGAGTGCATACAAAAATAAAATAAAAATAATAAAATAAAATTCCCTTTATTCATCCCATAGGGGAAATTTGTCTCTAGGGTCTATTCCAAGGGAAGACTGGAATAACCCAGGCGTTAGCCGCACTGCAGCGCCGCAAATTAAGCTAAGGCGAGGTGACTTGCTCAAGGCCACACAGCGCAGCGGCGGATGATCGAACTCGATACCTTTCGTGTAGGAAGCAAAGACCGTACCGCTGAGCCATGCTGCCCCATGGTTGATTCTGGGTGGAGGTGAGATTTTTTTCTGACCCTATCAGCCCAGCAGTGATTGGATAGCTGGGTCTGTTAGATCTGGTGGAAAGGACTTTATTATAGACTAGCATCCTATCGGAAGGGTAGCAAGCAATTTCACCATTTCTCACTATCGGAACCGGAATAAACTCGAGCTCCACAGGCCTCATGACTCTGAGGGACTACTTACTAATGTTGATATCCCATCCTGATTGTCTTATGTATAAGTGCAGTTATTGAGATTGTGGCCCCACCATGATATACAATTTTCGCTTTTCCCAAAATTTAATGAGACTATTTTTTAAATCACTATAGTGTCTGGAAGCAAAGAACCGTATCTGGTAAATTGTTTTAATTCCAGGTTACATGTACACTTTATTTCTGAAAATCTTATCTCAACTTTACGTGAAATAGATTGATGCTGTATCTCTAGTTCATGTCCTCAGGCGCAACATATGATCTTTTGATAAAGCTTTCTACCTCAGAAGTACAGCTGCTGTACAAGTACTCTTTCCTGAGAATTGAATTGAGAAAATTTTAACTTGTTTTTATCATGTCAATTTTTCCTTGATAAAATGGAAGTATTTCACCATCACTAATTCCCTTCCACGTTCTTTCATTCTGTATTGCAATGAAACATTCATTATTGCCTCTCTCTCTCTCTCTATCTCTCTCTCTCTCTCTCTCTCACTCTCTCTCTCTCTCTCTCTCTCTCTCTCTCTCTCTCTCTCTCTATATATATATATATATATATATATATATATATATATATATCTCTCTCTCTCTCTCTCTCTCTCTCTCTCTCTCATATTTTTGCTACAATATCTTTGAACAAGTCCCAACATTTCAAAATAAATGAAACGCGATGTTTGTCGTATCAAGATAGATTTACTTTTGTACATTTTTCCATTGTTCATGGGCGGGTGGTTGGATGGGAGCATCACCCTTGAATCATATACCTATGATGTTCGCATGGGTGTACGATCCGATAGTGATGTCGTTTCTTCTTCTATTTACTAGCCTATCCTGCTTCTTTGGTTTGTGATTGTATTTTTGACAGGGGATATTTTTTTTTCTGTAAATCTTCTGCCTGTTTGTTCTTGGTTATTTATAATTTAGCTTATGATATCTTTAGGTTATGATTTTGATTTACATTTGTACTATTTTTGTTAGAATGCTTGTTTTTTTGTTTCAGCGGTCTCTCATATAACCTCAATTGTGTTGGAAGAGACCTAAAGCAACAAACAAACAAACAAACATTGCTCATGACATGATGTGTGTGTGTGAATTGTTTAATATCAAGTAATTTTTGGGGTGATTTGTGTCTGTCACTGTCAAGACTTTGAGTGTAAATATGGGAAGCAAGTCTTAAACAAGATAAATTGACAGCATCCTTGGGTGTTAACGATTATGATAGAGCACATTTATATAAATTTTTGCCTTGATCAGATTGTGTCTCACAAAAATGTGAGCCTTTTTTTATTACCTTTATTATATATATATATGTATAAATTTAAAATGAAAATTCGTGTACTGTGGATTCCATTTCCATTGCCACCTTATTCATATTTCTTCTCTTTTTCCCCCTCGTCCATAATTTTACGTTAGATGTGACTTACTAGTATTTTAGACTCCCTTTCGTCGCCCTTCCTCTCCCCTCTCCACCCCCACCCATTAGTCTAGTCTCTTGTGAAAGAGTGGTTGACAACCTTTTTCACCTCCTTAAACCTTCTCCCGTCCCTCTATTTTCTAATTGTATGTCTAGTTGTATTCCTAGATCACAAACTTAACTGATTGTGTTGATATCACATGAAATTGAATGTGCACTTCAAATACAGTGGTTTCTGTCGAGGTGCCTGGTAGTGCCTGGTTTGGATGCAAGAAGAATTGGCAAGCAGAATGGCTACTCAGGCAAAATGCCCCATGCTACTGTTACATCAAAAGCTTAAGAATTCCTTAACCTGACTTTTGTATTTGTTATGGATTTGATTACCACGTTATTATTATTATTATTATTATTATTATTATTATTATTATTATTATTATTATTATTATTATTATTATTATTATTATTATTATTATTATTATTATTGTTATTGTTACATTTTCCCCATGTGTCAGTGTTGTCAGCCACCGAACAATTGGCTGGGTGACATGATGAAATTATCAATAAAGCTTTGACAATATGCCCATCATGCCCACCGTTTATGAAAACATAAAGAAAATAGGGCTGTGTAGGCCAAGACCAGACATTTAGAATGATTATTTGAGTATGAAATAATACTGTTACCCGAGATTATGGGCACTTAGGGTATTTGGCATTCAGACAGCAGGCATTTTCACAGGAACCACTGAAACTGCAATCTGATAATTTCAACAATGTGTTGTGAAAGTGTTTTAGTTCTAGAGAATGATAAATATGATACGGGCATGCATCTGCAGCAATTTTGTACCCAGCACAATGGAATGAAGTGATTCCTCTTTTGATTCTGTTTCTGTAAGAAAGCAAGCAGTGACGTAGTTAGCTGTGTCCCTCTGTCACTTAACTAACTATATTCAGCTTTTCTTCTGTTTTTGTCAAGTTAACTGTTCATATATCATTTATATTTTATATAATGAGAAGTGAATCAATACAGTTTTATTTATATTGAATATTTTTTTTTGAAAAGATTACACCAGTTACCTCGTTATGATGTTGTACACTCCAGCACGGTTTCTTCGAACTCCTCGGGACATTAAAAAAACTTTGAGAAAACCATGCCTTGCCAAGGGGGGGGGGGGGGGGGGGGGGGGGGAGAGTTCAACGGTATGGTCTTAGCTTCGAACCCCAAATATACCCAGTTCATTATTCACTGCATTATGTGGCATTCTACAAGCCACATTTTCAAGGCTCAATTTGCGGCGATGAGCTGCAGTTGACACATTCCAGTCTTCCCTTGTAATAGACCCTAAGGCACATCTCCTCTTGAGGATGAATAAAGGGATCTTTTTTATTTATTTATTTTATTGCCTATTTTGAGGGAAACAACTTTATACATACCATGTCACAGGAAGTTGGTGTGTGTGTGTGTGTAGGGGGGGGGGGGTGCTGTATCCCAAGATTCATTTCTATAGTAGCCAAGCATTATCAAATCATGACACGTGTTATTGAAATTAGAATGAATGGGGAACTGGGTGGGGATCCTGACCTCCCATAGTGGGCAGGGAGGTACATGCTGTGTCTTCTATCCCCCATACCCGTTTTCCAATTGTTTCCTGTCATTATCTTGGAATGAGATTACATAGTTTTGTCCTGATCCTTGCCGGAGTTCCTTGGCTGGGAGGGTAACAGTCGAATGTATAGTTATAGTTTTGGGAGATGATATTTTTTTCCTTGTAAATCATCTCTCTTTTATGTAATGTATTATGTTTAGTTTACATATTATATTATATGATTAGTAAACATTTGAGTGTATTCCTTTTAGTTGGGACCTGTGCTTGTGTCTGGATGAGACTTTTAGGTGATCTCAAACTAAGTACTTTGGCGGTGTGCTCTTGGAATCTACATCTGTTGCCTATTTGAACCAATTCCCCTTTGTCTTATCTTTTCTTTTGTGCTTTTTAATTGTAGTTCTAGAACTTTTTACTATCCCATTTTCTTCCTTTTTACTGGCGCTGATATGACCTTAATGTGTTGCAAGCGCCGTAAAACCCTTAAAAACATAAAAAACAATGAATGGGGAAGTGATAAAAATGAGCACTTCGGTGTCGGTTTTGCGAAACGGCGATGGAGTGCGTGTATGTGTGCGTCTGCTTGTGTGCTTGTGTGTGTATCATACTGTATACATACACATGCAGTGTAGATAGATTCACACATGTGTAACCGTCAATGTCACAGTAAATCATTAGGTCGAAATCACAGGTCACATTTAGATATAGAAATCCTTCAGTTAATCTAATTTTTTACACTCGCTGGGTGAAATTAGTTTGAGGAAACCACCGTGTTCGGTGTAAAAATTAGTTTGAGGAAGGAATGGAATGTTAACAAAGAATATAATAAGAAAAAAATTCGGGTCAATCGAATAAGTTTGAGGAAACCATGCTGGAGTGTATAAAATAAAACTTTGTATCATAATAATTGCAACTATTGTACCCAACTGATAGATTTGCATTCAGAGAGTGACTGTGAAGAATTTTTCCCGAAATGTTCTACAAAAAGTACACTGAACAGGCAATTTCTAGTCTTTTAAATAAAATAAAATAATTGGTCTAGATATACCCCTTTTTGTTTTGAACCGAAAAAAAACAAGGAAAATGAAAATGGATTTATTTCAATGTTATCATTTCTTTCTTTATTATTACCTCCAAACTGTCGACAGTTTGAAAATGCATACCAATACAGTATCATGTAATGATAAAAATTGCTTCCAGTTTAACAATTTATACAGCCAGATGTTGAAAATGATAATGATTCTCAAGACTTTTATGTCAGACTGAAATGTTGCACCACCGTGAAACAGCATTGAAAACATAGCACAGTCCCACTGAAGAATGTAATCTTTATAATTTTAATGTTTTAAGGGAGGCAACTCTTGAGTGAGCAACATTCCTTGATCACTACCATTCACTTTGGTTAAACTGAAATACATTGCTGCTTGGATATATCAACAATGCTTAAATCCATATCACATCAACCTCGCATCAAAGTTCCGATTTTCGTTCTCATCTAGTAAATAAAGATCTTGTCTATCAACAGAGAATATAAGATGCCGATATAGAACTTCAGGATTTTATCAATAATTTATTACTTCCTGTAAAATCTCATTATGGGTTGACTAGAAATGGCTCGCGATTCTTCGTAGTCTTACTGGTGCTGATACGACCTTAATGTAAAACCCTTAAAAACAAAATCAAACAACAATACTGTATATTGTATATTGTACTTTGTCCTAAATAGCGCAAGGTTGCAAATTTTCCATATATTTGCGGATTTCAATATGATATAAACACTCAGTATCTTTTCAAAACATATGAAAAGTTCTATCCAGCATGAAGGATAAAAAGTAGCGATTTTCTTTGTTTAGAACCATGATGGCCACCGTTGCTGGGCGATGTGACATCAGACTATTGAATCCAATTTGTGGTAATAATTTGGGCTGAAGACAAAATCAACTAGATAAATCCTGACATACAGAGAGAGGTACACCATCATTGACTGACTGACTCACTCGTCCGAAATCAAAAAACTAAAAATAACCAATGACATCATTTTCTTCTATAATCTTCCTTGTAAGGCCCTCGTATAATCTTGCTTGCTTCATAATCATAATCATGCAGCTTCATATAATTTTCCATTGGTTCTCCTTCATTTCATGGGATATTTATCTACATCGAGATAGCGTTTATATCAACATTATTTTTAATCCAGCAATGTTGACATATCCAGCCTGCACTGTACTCAGTCACATTTTTTGTTTTGGTTTCGGTTTGTTTTTAGTTTGGTTTTTGGTTGTTTTTTTAAACTGTAATTATCCTCATCCATGTCTGTTGTGTACCAAGGTACTATTGTAAAAAGTTTGTTTACATTTTTTTGGTACTTCTTCCCTCACATCTGAATGCCTTGCAAAGTGTACTGTGACTATATTTTTATCTTCCACTCTGATAATATTATAACCACCGTTCAACGCATTAATTTTTGTCTTATTGACTTATTTTTTTATTATGAATGATTTCAAACATGGCAGTGACGTCCAAAAAGGTTCAATTCTTTTTCTTTAAAAATGAATCAAATTTTTAAAAAAAAAAAAAAGGCTGAAATATCCAATAAATATTATTTATATTAATGAAGTCTCCGATTAAAAAAAAATTGTAGTTGTGATTTATTCGTCAATAGAAAAAATGTGAGCAAATTTTTGGGTTGTTTAAAAAAAAAAAAATTTATTTGTTTGTTTTAAATTCCAGACAGTTTCCCCATCCATTGAGATTTGTGAGTACAAAACAAGTTTGCAGTTTCATTTCATTTCAGAGATAAATTTTTGAACTTTCTTTTGGAAGTCATTGTGCCATTTATAATGTTATGTGATGAATTTTTTTTTTCTTTAATTATCAAGTGTTTGATGCATTACTATTATTATTATTATTATTATTATTGTTATTATTATTATTTTTATTATTATTATTATTATTATTATTATTATTATTATTATTATTATTATTATTATTATTATTATTATTATTATTATTATTATCTTATTATTGTTATTATTATTATATTAAAACATCATAAACTTCATTATTCCTTCACACACACACACACACACACACACACACGTCCACACGTATGCGCGTACATACTTTTCCTATCCAGATCAGCAGCTGTGAGTGGATAATCCCTGGGGAAACGTTGATCTGCCTGGGTCGGGTGAACATTGATCTCATGAGACGGAGGAGGGTTTTTAAAAAAAATATCAATCCGCCTTTTTTGTAGCTGCTGCTGTCTGTGAATCTCCTGTATTATTTTGTCCTTTCTAGGCTGCGTTATTCTCTTGTCCTAGAATAAGAAAAGAAATGACTGCCAGAGTCCAACCTGGAGATATGTTCCAGTGCTGATGGTTTTCCTCGGATCCGCGGAAATCTGCGATTTTTGTGTCAGAGGAGGAATTTCCTCCTTTAAAAAAATGACATTTTCCTCAAATCAAATTTTCTGGCTTTGAGAGATTTGATGTGTGGTGGAACAAACTGGTTCAGTTTCCCCAACTATCCAGAAGAAAGCTAGAGTAGTTAATCATCTCAATGGCTCTAAAAGTGGGGGGTTGGTTAAGTAAACATGTGGCGTAAAGAAAACCATTCATAATTTTCCTCCTTTTTCCATTTTTGTCACCATCAGCACTGATGTTCTTTGGAAGAAATATCTCTTTGCGAGCAATGATACGTTATATCTCATCTATTGACTCAAAAGCATCACGAGTCCCCCTTTTGACTTTCAAAGAATAATTGAAGAGAACACACACTCAAATTCAAATACACATTCATAAACACTCACCCTATTATTATTATTGAAGTGCCTATTTATTTCAGATGACCATTGGCTCAATATTGACATTCATTGTGTTTAAATTTATCGACAAATTCAATGGAAGATACCAGTCGTGATTTTAAATCATTTGTTTATTTATTTATTTATTAATTTATTTATTTATTTATTTATTTATTTATTAATTTATTTATTTATTTATTTATTTATTTATTAATTAATTTATTTATTTATTTATTTATTTATTAATTAATTAATTTATTTATTTATTTATTAATTTATTTATTTATTTATTTATTTATTTATTTATTTATTAATTTATTTATTTATTTACTTATTTATTTATTCATTAATTAATTATTAATTTATTTATTTTTTGATGACATTTTTTAAAACCAAATATCTTAAGTTGATGAGTCACATGGCGGAATGTAAGCAATATAATTCTCTAAATTTTTACATTGACTTCGTGGCAAAACAGAGCTTTTGATAGTCAATATTTTGACAAGCTAAAGCGGTTTTAACTTACTCAACCCTAGCTCTCCATCTATTTTCTGCCTCCTCTCCTCAGAGTTTTTTGGTATTTTCAAAATTGAAAAAAATATAATAATACTCAGTCGCTCAATCAAAAAGAAAATTGGGATGTAGGTACATAGCTTTATTCAAGCAACTGCCACCACCGTGTAAAGATTAAAAACAGTAGCTTTAATAAGACATATTTATCTCAGAAAAATGTGACCATTCGCCTCAAAACAGTATTAAGTTGGGTTTGTTAAGATGTTGAAAATTTAATTTATAGTCAGAAATATTATACTTATTTTGAGTTTATACGATTTGAGGAGAATGGCGACCATATTTTATGGTGCGAATGCCAACGATTTATATTTTTGACCAGTTTAACATTAAATTCGGCTTTTAAGTATATGGTTCGTTCCGATATAATACCGTTTTGAGACGATGGGTCACAAATGTAAATGATGATGGGGTAGTGGGTGGGGTTCCTGACCTCTCATAGTGGGCAGGGAGGTACATAATGTGTCTTCTATCCCCCTGTATCTGTTTTCCAACGTGCTTTCTGTCTTTGTCTTGGAATGAGATTACTTGGTTTTGTCCTGACTTGGTTTTGTCCTGGCCCTGACCGGATACGATGACTGAGAGGGAAACAGTCAAATGTTTAGTTAAGAAGAGTTGTTGGAGATGATATTTTTTTTCCTTGTAAATCATCTCTCTGTTATGCACTGTATTGTTTTGTTTACATGTTATATATGATTTGTAAGCATTTGAGTGTATCTCTCTTAGTTTGGTTCTGTGCTTGTGTCTGGGTGAGATTTTTTTGTGATCTCAAGCTAAGTACTTTGATAGTGTGCTCTTGGAATCTACATCTATTCCCTATTTGAACAAATTCCCCTTTGTCTGCCTAATTCTTGGATGCTTTTAGTGTAATTCTAGAACTTTTTACTGTCCCATTTTCTTCCTTTTTACTGGCGCTTATATGACCTTAATGTGTTGCAAGCGCCGTAAAACCCTCAAAAACAAAAACAAAACAAATAAATGATGATGGGGTAAAAGTAATCACAGCCAAATACCAAGATATTCGGTGTAAGGGCTGAATGATTTAATCTTTTAGATTCAATCATAGAATGTGGCAAATTGTATTGAACAATCACTGGTATCTTCCTATTGTCAAAGAATAGAATAGCATATTTTCATTGCCTTTGATTTTTTTTCTCTACCCAAATTTAAAATTTCTAAAATTGCAGTTCTAGATGTGAAATTCGATAGTTGGATTTTTAAATAATTTTTTTTTTAGAGTTCATTTTTCTTATTAAATTTTTTCTTAGATCTGAGAATTCATCATTATTACTGCAATAAATATTGTTCAGAAAACAACGAAAATTACCTTTGTGAAATGACATGATTCATAATTACAGGATTTTTTCTATTTTGATTTATGGCGAGTATTGTGGGTCGAATTCTCGTTATGGCGGGGAAGCTTTGGCAGTTTTTGGGTAGATGGATTCCTCATCCTTCCACCGTCTTGTTATCTTCTGTCCCCCCCCCCCTCTCTCTCTCTCTCTCTCTCTCTCTCTCTCTCTCTCTGTCTCTCTCTCTTGTCTCTCTCCCGCTGTCTCTCTCTCTCTCTCTCTCTCTCTCTCTCTCTCTCTCTCTCTCTCTCTCTCTCTCTCTCTCCCATAGCGGGCAGGGAGGTACATACTGTGTCCTCAATCCCCTTATGGCTGTTTTCCAACATGCTTTCTGTCTTTGTCTTGGAATGAGATGACTTGTTCTTTTTCCTGGCCCAGGGAGGGAAACAGTCAAATGCATAGTTATTGTTTTGGGAGATGATATTTTTTTCCTTGTAAATCATCTCTCTGTTATGTATTATTATATGTGTTATTTTTAATGTATAATGTTAGCATTTGAGTGTGTTCCTCTTTGTCGGATTTTGTTCTTGTGTCCGGATGAGACTTATAGGTGATCTCAAACTAAGTACATGGGTGGTATGCTCTTGGAATCTACATCTGATCCCTATTTGTTCCCAGTTCCCCTTTGTCTTACTTTCTCTTGGGTGCTTCAAATCTAATTCTAGAACTTTTTACTATCCCATTTTCTTCCTTTTTACTGGCGCTGATATAACCTAAATGTGCTGCAAGCGCCGTAAAACCCTTAAAAACAAAAACAAACATCTCTCTCTCTCTCTCTCTCTCTCTCTCTCTCTCTCTCTCTCTCTCTCTCTCTCTCTCTCTCTCTCTCTCTCTCTCTCTCTCTCCCTCCCTCTCTCTCTCTCTCTCCCTCTCTCTCTCTCTCTCTCTCTCTCTCTCTCTCTCTCTCTCTCTCTCTCTCTCTCTCTTTCTCTCTCTGGGTGGGGTTCCTATTCCTTACCTCCCATAATGAGCAGGGAGGCACTTACTGCGTCTTGTAACAAAATCAAGCAAAATTTAATGTAGTCAGTGACCAGATGGGAGTCAATGACTACATCAACTCACTAAATCCTAGAGATGTTTGCTACTTTTCAAAATAGGAAAAATATGTATTAAAAATGAGAATGCGCAAAGATAGTTTTATTCAACTACCATTAACATGTAAAAAGTATGAACATTAGCTTTGATACTACGCCTTTAATTTGTTTCAGAAAAAATGTAATAAATAGGCATGGGGTAAAAGTAACCCGGGGTATACTACGGATATAGTCGGTGTAAGGGTTAAGTGAGTTAATGTGGCCCGGGCATAGCCCTACTTTTTTTTCCCCCTAGGTAAGGCGCTTTATACACATTACCCCGTGTCACTCAGTTATCAATGTGTATCCAGCTTTTGACAGTAGTTGATTTTCATTTGATGCCAAAAGTGCAACCAAGCACCACAAGATGCAAACCACCTCGTACTAGATTGCCCAGAGACAAAACTGGAAGTGGGATTTGAAACCATCAACAAATGTGATGAGGACTTCAGAAACTGGATTGATACCTTGAACATAGAAGTGTAGCCGAACGATACTACTACTACTATTGGATGCCAAATGAACGCTTTGGCGTATATGAAAACTCAGGTATAAATGGATTTATTTGTGGGAAAAAGCTCCTCTTTCAGTAGAAATGATCTGAAGTGCACATGGGATGAGAAAACCGGTTCGTTACTAAATAATAATTTTAATAATAATAATAATAATAATAATAATAATAATAATAATAATAATAATAATAATAATAATAGTAATAATAATAATAATAATAATAATAATAGTAATAATAATAATAATAATAATAATAATAATAATAATAATAATAATAATAATAAGTTATTTAAATATATAGCGCTCAACTTCTATAAGTGCTCAATGGCCAATGGCACTTTACACCATCAATTGTCCTTCAAATAATCATTCAGTGACAATTTTGAGAACAAAAACAAACAATAAACAAACACACACACACACACACACACATAAACTCACACACGGATACATTTGCACTCACACACGAACATTCATACTTACCCCAATATTCCTCCCTTACATTAATAACTTATTCTAACTAAAGGCATTTGATTGATTAATTACAATAATTTTTAAAAAAATACAATGGAAATTTTTAAATTTGAAATTAAGATTAAAATTGGAATAAAACAAACTTAAAATTAAATTGAGATTAAAAGCGTCTTCTGTATGCGAAAATATTCATACGCTCTGGAGAAAAAAGTTCTGTCTTAAGGTGTTTTCTTGAAAGACTGACTCTTATTTTGACATATTGGGGAGCGCATTCCACCATATGCCCCATCTGAGGAGACACTGGGTGGCTGCGAATCGGCTTCGGCCGAGGAGCTGCCTTACAGCAAGTGCGCTTCATCAGTGGGCACTTTCCACCTGTCCCACATGTACCCGATGTGGGCAAGAACCCGAAACGGCAGAGCATCTAGTTGAACGGTGTGTTGTGACGATGCTACCGGGCGGGTTCGCGACGGTACACGAATGCGGACCGGACTTTGCTGATTGGGTCGATCGTCATAACATAGTAGTGTGAGAACCATAAGAGGCTGCTGCCCCCTCTGGCCCCCACTTACAGAAAAAAGATTTATTACCAAGGGATGATCTAGTTCTTGGTCTTCAGCCGACATTAGCGGCCATGTTGGATTAAAATTTTGACATAAATCCAAGAGGTACACTGGAGCTTGATTATATTTAAAGATTTATGACTAGTAATTTTTTAAAAAACAATCCTCTTCACTAACTGGCAACTAGTGGAGATTATATAGAACTTCTTTTGTAGGGTCAGTAGATTTTTAAATCAGTTTTGGGGCTCTGCTTTGAATGGTTTGCAAACGTATAAATTTGAACGGCACGCCTAAAAGCAATGTTTACAATTGTCACATCTGCTGGTTACCAAAGCATGAACGATCAGTTGTTTTATGCTCTCATCAAGAAGATGTCGACTTTTACAAATATTTCTTAAGCGATAAAAGCGAGCTTGGCAGGTTTTTATTATATGGAAGTGTCTAGGGATTTTGGTCTCCCTTGCCAAAATTGGTCAATTTGACTAGGGAAACCAAAGAAAAAAAAACAAAAAAACCCCAGCAAAAACCAACAAAAACTGGTCTCCTCAACATGATAATAGTACAAGAAACAAAAACAAAAAAAAAGAACAGCAACAAAAACAAACAGCTAACAATAAATAGATAGAAGAAAAAACTCGCCTCTTTAGGGGGGGGGGGGGGGGGGGTCAAAATCTTGGTCTCCTTAGCCAAAATCGACCAATGGTTAGAATTTTTGTCTCCCTAGCCTCTGCCTTATTTTATATGATTCTGCATTATCATTTCTTATATCTATCTAGTTGAAATTTGCTCTTTATTCAAACATTCTCATGTCTCCGACTTCCTCTTTTCGGATTCAATGTTTGTACATAGGATTTTGATATTTTGAGTTTTGAATTTTGACCATCTTCTCTTTTTTTTCTCAAATTAAAACTTGATCCAACTTATGACAGGTACCTTTTATGAGAGGGTGACATTGCCACTTATCAAAATACTAGAAACACTTTTCATTTTCTTATTTCCGGCGAGGCGAATAATCGAAATCGAAAATAGAAACCAAAACATAAACAACCGAGGACAACGTGTGTTTGAAATAGTTGGTAGCTATTAATATTTATAGATACAGTGCATGTTTTACAAGAAAGATATCATGTAATCACGAAAATTAGAGAATGGGGAAACATTTTACGTTCGGTGACAGTGATAATGCCACTTTAAAGGGCAATAGGGACGGAGATGTGAAGAACAGAGGGGATGGACACGCAAGTTTCAGGATAGACAGACGTGGTGGTGATGGTGAAAACTTTAGTTTTGGTTCTGGGAACAGAGGTAGAGGAAGAGGAGATGGAAACCCAAGGGGTAGAGGAGGTGAAAGTTTCAGGAGTAGAGGTCGTGGAAATTTCAGAGGAAGAGGAGGTGGACATTTTAGTAGAGGGAGAGGACGAGGAGGTGGAAAATTCGAAAGCAGAGGCAGAGGGGGTGGACGTTTTTCGAAGAATTTTGACCGAAACGACAATTCGTTTGAGGAGAAACCGAAGCTGGGCATCTTGTCAGATGAAATGATGGCCTACTATAGACAAGTGTCGGCAACAGTTGAGGCAGGATTTGACGACGAGGACCCAGACGTAAAGAGTAAGGCAACATTTATTTGTACTTATACTTATACTAGATACTCATATGTCATACTCATTATATATAAAGTGGTGCACATTCATTTACTGATTAATTATAATTTCGGAAAGACTTTCACCATACCGTGAAAATAGTCTACCAAGCTATCACCCGTATGTATCTGCCAATCAGAAGCACTATGACTATGACTATGACTATTGACTATGATTATCCATTGAGTTCCTACCACTACCACAACTACCCACTGAGTCCTTACCACCAGTGTTATTATTATTGTCCACCGAGTCCTTACCACCAGCGACATAGTACATTGCTCTTTTATTTCGATAGCACTTTTACTAGGGAGTTTAATAGAAATTCTAAATGTAACTCACACACTTGGAACCAATGTCATATGAAAGAGCTGGCAACACAGATTACAAAACAGTTTGAATTTTGTTTCTATCTTGATTAGAAATGTAGTTACGGCAGTTCAAAGTCTGAAATTTCAGACCGATTTTTACCCCAAAATTACCATTGCAAAGTTGTGACCGAAAACGCGTGATGTTAATAAAAAATGGTTAAAACAGTCAATATGGAACTCATATATATATCATATATTGTATACCAAAATGTTCGTCTTATCGAGGACAATGCATTTACATTAATAAAGAGGAAGATAAACATTTCAAATTAACACATTATTACATAATATGACGCAAATGTTACATAATCAAAAACTCTGCTAGACGTAAGAAAGAATTTGCTCTATCACTTTTGGATTTATCCCCAATATCTCACTGAAACAATTGCAAATAATTACCCTCTTTTAATTAATACATAGAGAATAAAAAAGGGTTTGAGAGTATTTAAATGGAAAGATATAAACATGTTGTGTAATGACATGAGTTTATTTTTACCTATGGCAATTTAATTGCATATAAGTAAAATGGTAGATTGAAGAAGTTCAAATAAATTGAAACAGATTCCCTATTATAATTAGAAGGAAAGTTCTGGCTTTTAATACTTTAAAAAATTCTGCTGAACCACTTTGGGTTTATTGCTATTACATCATTTGAACTGACAATTAATATAATTTTATCCCCCCCCCCCTCCCTTCTCTCTCAATGTATGGGGGTGTCAAAACTAATAGAACTTCTTACCATAATAATTATTAAGGCTAAGGCCTTTAAAATATGGATACAAATGATAAACATATCTAAACATATGGGAAAGAAACTTGATGACTTGATGGCAAAGTAAAATGAAATTAAATTAAAGCAATTGGTATTTTTAAAATATCGATATTATTAATATCGGATTTCACAAAGAGAAGAAATATACGAACTTTTAAAACAAAAACTATAAAATGCCTATAAATAAAGTTGGAAAGTATGTATTCAAAATAAAAACATAGTAAATAATAGTAATGAAAATATTATGTACTAAATTTAACATAATACATAACTAAATTAAAAATATCGATATGAATATTGATATCGCCCGGCAGTCATGATGAGAAGATAATGTAAACAAGGCATTTCGGCGCAGAGTTAAAAGGTGTCTGCGCATTGATATAGAGCCCTGAAATTTGGCATGAATAAAGTTTAGATGTTATTCTAAAAACAAGCGTTTAAATTTTAAAAACACACGCGGTAAATAAAAAAATAAATGCATTTGAAAATTGCCAAATTTTAACTTCATATAACTTCTGGAATTATTAATGGATTTTTCCTTAATTGGCACCATTTAAAAGGAAATTGAAAGACGAAAATAATGATACCAAAATATCTGCGATATTCCTCTTTATCACGTAGTTATGCATCTTTAATTGAACCCCCCAAAACGCGAACGGCAATTTCCAGTCACAACTTTCCTATGGGCGAGTTGGGTCAAAATTTGACTGCCACTGCTGCTGCTCACTAAACTGCCTACTTTTACTACGTTTTGTCGTTGTATTCCCTTTTGGTGAATGAAAAGTGAATTTTCACCGGCACAATTTGTGAACATAAATTTAATAGAAAGGAGAGGGGAGGGGGATGCACAAAATTTCTGAAAAAAATACGTCTAAGAAATTTCAACATTTCTATTTCTGAGTTATTTGACGGTGTTTTATATGAAGTGCTGCATCATAGCTTGTTAAAATAGCCTACCAAGATATTATCACTGTACGGTGACAATCGCCTACCACACTTATCACCGTACAGTGAAAATAGCAGCTTCCTTATAATTTTCATCCATAAGTTCATGAGTGTGGATTGCATCAATTTTAATTTTTTTTTTTTTTGTTAAATGTGAATGTTAAATTCTTTTCATATCTTGAATTTCATCAAAGTCCTACCAAAACTCAAAGGGTTGCAAGCGGTTATTACACAGTCCATTTACATTTAACAATTCACAGACACTAAGCAGAGATTAATTACAGCTTCATGGGCCTTATGGCGCTGAAGGACTGTGGTCTAGCGGTATGACACTCGCTTTCGGATCGGAAGGTCCTGAGTTCGAGCCTTGCTCGGCACATAGTTGAGTCCTTGGAAAAGACTCTTCACTCACATTCTCTCAGAGTACTCAGGTGTAAAATGAGTACCTGGCCGTCAACAGCGTTGTCTCTGTCAGAAAAAATTGTAACATCGCCAAACATGCGTCATGTCTCATTCTACATGCTACATGTTGCTGTTAGTCAGGGACCCCTTGTAAAGCTCTTTGAGCACATTTAGTGGAGACTGCGCTATATAAAAGCTCTAAATTTTTTTCCCTTTATTTGCCTCTTTCCTCAGAAAACTTTCTTGACAATGTATATCTTGCTGTTAAAGACGAAGGAGTGAAAGCGTCTCAGAACCAGACAGTCAGCCATATCCTGGAAGGTTTGCTACCTCACAGTCAGCCTGTACATCTGCGTATTCTGTTTTGTGAATTCTGCAACCACCTGTCGACTGTTTCTTTCGACAGATTTGCCAGCCATGTTTTCCAGTCCCTTATACAATATATCCCTGACATGTACGATGACGACCAGTTGGACGAGGAGGAAAAAAAATCTTTTAAGGTTCATAGAATTACATTTAAGATTAGTTGATTCATTGATGACTGGGTGGGGTTCCTGACCTCCCATATTGGGGCAGGGAGGTACATACTGTGTCTTCTATCCCCCTATGTCTGTCTGTTTTCCAACATGCTTTCTGTCTTTGTCTTGGAATGAGATTACTTGTCCTGGCTGGGAGGGAAACAGTCAAATGTATAGTTAGTTTTGGGAGATGATATTTTTTTCCCTTGTAAATCATCTTTCTGTTATGCGTTGTATTATGTTTTGTTTATATATTATATATGATTTGTAAGCATTTGAGTGTATTCTTCTTAGTGGGGACCTGTGCTTGTGTCTGGATGAGACTTTTAGCTGATCTCAAACTAAGTACACTGATAGTGTGCTCTTGGAATCTACATCTGTTCTCTATTTGAACCAGTTCCCCTTTGTCTGCCTTATTCTTCGATGCTTTAATTGTAATTCTAGAACTTTTTACTTTTCCATTTTCTTCCTTTTTACTGGTGCTGATATGACCTTAATGTGTTGCAAGCACTGTAAAACCCTTAAAAACAAAACAAACAAACACAAATGATTCATTGATGCTTATCAAACAAGACTGCCAACTATAATAAAATATAAAGTTGCTTATAACACATTGTATTCTTTAGTAAGCCATTTCATTAAAATTATGATTAATTGCATTAAAATTCATTGACATTAATTTGCATCACTTTTTAATTCAGGTATTGCATTTGAACCATTCATAGTTTAAATAAAACATTGTTAAAGCAATAAATGAATATGCATATTAATATGGTGCCGTTCCACATTCACCCCGTCTCAGTTTACTTCACTTATCATTGAGTTCCTGGCAAAAAAACAAAAATGGTATCAAATTACTCTGTCATATTATTTGTTGTTTTTTTTTTTGCGAGTTGCCTTTTTTAGTAGCACTCACATTGTATTCATCACTGCGCGGCCGGGTACTGATTCACATCATAGTTGAGTGGTGTTAGTTAATATCTTAACCCAAGGACACAATACTGTTGCCAGAATATTGAGATAGTGATAGGTATTATTGCTATGTGGTCTTGTGGTATGACACTCTTTTTCGAATCGGAAAGTCTTGGGTTTGAGTTACACTCAGCGCATAGTCGAGTCCTGGGAAAAAGGCTCTTTACTCACATTCTCTCACTGTACCTCAGTGTAAAATTAGTACCTGGCCATTAACAGCATTGTCTCTGCCAGGGAAAAAAAAATTGTAATATCGCCTAATAGTCACCATATCTTGTTCTACATGTTGCTGTTGGTCTGCTACCCTTTGTAAAGCAACTTGAGCACATTTAGTGGATATTACGCTCTGTAAAAGCTCAATTTTTTAAAAAAATTGTGTTTTTTATAATGGTCACCCATCTGGTCACTGACCCCTCAATATCACTTGTTTTAGATACTAGATGAGATAGAAAATACTGATTAAATCTATTACATGATGCAAGTCTGAAATAAGAATGCATATATTTTCTCTCCCCATCCTATTTTGACATGTCCCATCTCCTCTCCATACATTCAAAACAGCTCCTTCTCAATCCTCTCCTTATCCACAATAGAACTGATATAATATGTATATGTTTATCCTGCCTTGACTCGTTTACCAGACTGTTATTGAAAAACTTTGTGAGTTTTCCCTGTCGGAAATGAAACAGTTCCTGACTGACACCTACGGTAGCCACGTGTTACGGTCATTCCTGGAAGTTTTGGGAGGCGTGCAGGTGAAGGAAGAGGTCATTCGCAGTCAAAGTTCACGAACTAAAAGGAAAGACTTTGGTATGTCACCTCTTTTTTCTTGGTTTGAAAAGCTAGGTCAAATGGTAATCTAAGAAAAAAAAAATTTTATAAATTTAAAATGTTTGTAAATATACAGTATCTATTTTTTCTCTTTTTCGACTGGTAACAAATTCTTGGTAATCCGAACGTGCATATTCCATCAGTGCTGATGGTTTTCTTCCGATCTGCGGAAATCCGCGATGTTGGAGTCAGAGGAGGAACTTTCTCTTTTAAAGAAATTACATTTCCTCCAGTCATACTCGCAGTGAGAAAGTTGATGTGTGGTGGAACAATAAATATGTGCAATTTCCCCACTCTCCGGAGGTTTACTAGATTATCAATGATTTGTTTATCATCTCAATTTCTAAAAAAATGGGGGTTAGTGCAGTAAAGATAGGCAATCAAAATCTTCCTCCTTTTTCATTTTATGTTGCCATCAGCAATGTTCCATAATATGATTGAATGGAAGAGAGCAGATTTGAATTTACTTTGCACATGATTTGCTTGTCATTAACTCGACAGGCTGAGACTTTGTCATGTTCAAAGTTTGTAATTATTGTCACCAGAAGAATGTGACACAGTTTCTGGGTGGGGTTCCTGACCTCCCATAGTGGGCAGGGGGGTACATACTGTGTCTTCTATCCCCTTATATCTGTTTTCCAACATGCTTTCTGTCTTTGTCTTGGAATGAGATTACTTGGTTTTGGCCTGGTCCTAGCCGGATGCCCTGGCTGAGAAGGAAACAGTTGAATGTATAGTTAGTTTTGGGAGATTATATTTTTTTCATTGCTCTGTTATGCACTGTATTATGCTTTCTTTATATTAAAAATGATTTGTAAAACATTTGAGTCTGTTCCTCTTCGCGGGGACCTGTGCTTGTGTCTGGATGAGACTTTTAGTGATCTCAAACTAAGTACTTTGATAGAGTGCTTTTGGTATCTACACCTGTTTCTTATTTGAACCAATTCCCCTTTGTCTTCCTTTTTCTTGGATGCTTTATTGTAATTCTAGAACTTTTTACTATCACATTTCTTCCTTTTTACTGGCGCTGATATGACCTTAATGTGTTGCAAGCGCCGTAAAACCCTTAAAAACAAAAACAAAAAAAACAATGTGACACAGTTTCTATTTGAACTGTAATCTTACCACTTTATGACTAGGGGTGGTCAGCCCCAGGGGAGGCGACATCATACCCGACCCAACAGAAAGAACACCTCGCTTTCTCTGCAATAGCCGAAAATGCTGGGTCACCTCCAACCGCATTTTGACAGAACATGGCAGAACCGCAGCTAACATGCATAGATGGAATCTGAGAGAATCAGATGCATGCCGTCATTGCCAAGGAGGCCCTGAGACAATGGACCACATCGTCATCCACTGCCCAGTGACAAGCCTATCAGGATGCTACGAGACAGCCTATAAGGCAGGAAAGGAATTTGAAGAATGGATTAAAAGATTCAAAATAGAGGTGTAGCCATTCGATACTACTACTAGGAGTGGTAATTATAAATGGCAGGCAACTTTAGCACTTGTGTTAAATATGTGTTATTTTGCGTATATATTTGTTTTCTCGTTTTTAGTCAGTCGGTATGCTTAAATGAAAACATGTCCAAACCTAAATAGAAGAGCCCTTTGACTTTGAGTTTTGCTATTTTTTAAATTGTATCATTATGCTTTCTGAATTTTTGTTGGGGATGAATTTATTAGGCTACAAATGTGTTAATGCAAAACCCAATCCGTTTCAGATTCCAAAAAGAATTTACAGCTGAGAAAAAATGCCAAGTTGAGTCCGGAGTTAAGCTCTGACTTCCAGTCAGAATTTGATGCTATTAAAAGTGAAGTTGTTACTATCCTCAGCGATGAAGGTAAAAATTATTGTTTACACTTTAAGCTTGATGCCCAAGGATTGGGAATTTATCTCGTTATGAAGTTTTCAATGTCCGTTGCTTTTATTTGTTCTTGACATCATCTTTTATTGCTTACTTGATATTTTGATGCTCAACATTGCACTATCACTTTAAGAATGAAATGTCAATTTTTCAAGGACAGGTTTATTTTGCAAGCTAAGTTTTCATCCATTCCTTTTATTATTTATTTTCAATCTCACTTTTAATTAGTTTTTTTCTCCATGTTTAATTACATCTAATTGTTTTAGATACATAACTCTTTAGTTCAGTGATTCTGTTGGCAGTAGAGCACATTAAATGGATATTGCCCGTCATAAAATCTTATGTTTTTTTTCATGTTTATTTTTTTACTTCAGCTACGGATCATTTGACAGACCCCAACTTCTGCCTTGTGCTCCAAACAATAATTTTCATCTTGCACAAATCTAACACGACAGAATTTGAACAAATTGCCCAGATGCTGATGGAAAAGGCTAACCCGACCTTGATAAATACAGCGGTTGATGCTGGAGACACTTCTAAAAAGTGAGCACTCTCTTTGATAGAGATTTGTATCTCACTTTGATTTCATTTGCTGCTACTGCATTTCTTTGTGAATTTTTGGTGTTGTACTATGACTCTCATCCTCTGTCCTGTACTATGTCCCTGTTTGAGTCCTGTTTGTGTGCAGTGTAAAGTTTTGAGTCGTTAGAGAAAGTTCTATACTCCCATTTTCTCACCTCTGATCAAATGTTAAATTAGTACTTAGTTGATTTTAACATTGTCTGCGTGGACAAAAAAAAAGCAATTATAATTGTAATAGTGCATTACGGAACCTACATGTTATGCGCTGCTGTTGGTTTGTGGTCCCTTGCAAAGAATATTTAGGGGATATTGCACTCTATAACAGTCGATTTTTAAAATTATTTTTTGTTTTTTTTTTGTTTCTTTTCTTTTTACTAGATTTTTTTTTTTTCTGCTTAAGATTAAGTATGGGAAAACTTATATGAAGTCTAGCATATCCAATGCATGAAGCAGGCATACTTTTAAGGTAGCCAAATGGGACCCAGCTCAGAGTATATGTATATTGTAAGCAAGAGTTTGTTATAAAAGAGAATATTATGTTAATTGCAATATACTAGTATACAAAGTGCAGAAAGGTCGGTTATTTTATGTATTTGGGTTGACAAATTTTAGCAAAAGCAAATTTCAGATGTACCATTTAATTTTTTGCTCTTGCTCGTCTTAAATTTTGCTGTGGCTTAATACTCGTATAAAATTTGATTATTCATTACTATTCTACATGTGTACTTAAAAGCAAAGAAGTGATTTACTTTTAAAGAAGGATACAAAAAGCTTCGGTCTTGATGCAGTAACCTTTTTTTTAACCTTTTTTTTCCCTACTCTTAAAATTTTGACATTTTGCTTAGAAAATGTAAACTGTTTTATTTGTTGCCAATAGCACGTCTAAAATTGTGTATACATTTTAAAAAAAGAATAAATGGTGACTAGCAAACCAAATTTAGAACTTGTAGAATTGTGAGAATGAGCAGTTCGACCAATTTGTACAAATGGAATTAAATTTCAGCTACGTTGAATACAGCAGGGCTTAGTTATGTTTATACAATGAACATGATTAATCTAGATGTTTTTTTAGATAAATCTAGATTAATCATGTTCATTATATATCATTTTTTATTTTTGTTGAATTTGATTTTGATACAAGAATTATTTTAACGACAGGTATTTCTATTTAGTGATTGTTAAAAGTTCATCCCGTTATGGTTTTTTAAAGTCTTTCCCTGACTTACAGGAATTATAGGTTGACAGTCCTGCCTACAGGATCTTAAAGTGACAAGTGTGTAAAAAAAAAAAAAATGGTTACAATTTCTGATGAAGGTTTTTATCTTGCAATTCAAATTTTTCTTTCAATGAAAATACAGATTTTATGTTTGCAGAGTTAGTTTGTAGTGATATAATCAAGATCTTGTTTGCTCTGGGATCTTGGGGTCTGTCAATCGACCTCTAATCTGGAAGATTCTGAAGCGCCTCGAGCATGTTTAGTGGATATTGCTCTATAGAAACGCTCAAGATTTTTTTGTTTTTTTGCTTTTTTTTTATTGTGAATATCAAAGAGCTCAGAACAGAAGACCGTCTCAACCTCTATTTTTTTTTTTTTAATGATTTTTTCAAAACTGACAGTTTGCCAGCCATCGTCCAAGACAGTGTGGGTTCCTACTTGATAGAGTTGCTCATCAGTCTAGCCTCCGAGTCTGAGATCCCAAAGTTGTTCAATAGAATATTCAAAGGGAGACTGTCAGATTATGCTCTCCACCCTGTCGCCAATTACATTCTTCAGAGACTCTGTATTGGCCTCGCTAACAACCAGAAATGTGTGAGTTTTCCTTTCTCTATTTTGTCATGATAATGGAGATGATTATTCTGGTTATAAAATATAATTAAATTAAATAAAATAAAATTCCCTTTATTCATCCCATAGGGGAAATTTGTCTCTAGGGTCTATTCCAAGGGAAGATTGGAATAACCCAGGCGTCAGCCGCAGTACAATGCCGCAAACTGAGCTAGGACGGGGTGATTTGCTCAAGGCCACACATAGCAGTGGCGGGTGATCGAACTCGGTACCTTTCGGGTACGAAGCAAAGACCGTACCGCTGAGCCACGCTGTCCCTAAATGATATTATGATATTATTATTATTGATAATATAATATTAGAGTAGGTTCGTCGTAAAATCTTCAACAACAATAATATTTTTAAAAGAACTGTTAGATGGGAAAATACCATTACCAGACATGCCATCTGGTGCATACATTTATAGAATCTCAGACGGGAAATACTTTTTGACTAATTGGATCTAAGGGATGTTGACTTTACACTAAAAAATCAGTATCTGCTTATAAGCACGGTCCAGTTATATGCATGCTCTGCCTGATTCCTGAGGGCCCAGCCTATAAACAGAGACCACTGTAATGGTAAGAAGAAAAAGAGGGGGGAGGAGGAGGATATAATTAAGTGGTAAAGCGAAGAAGTAAATGATCTGAATTTTGCATAATATTAGTAAGAATCCAGAGTAAAATTATTGCCAGTCTGCAATTTGACAATCAAGTTCACATCGATTGCTACACTTGATAAAGATCTGAACAAGTGTGTATGAAAGGTGCCAGTGTGTATGAAAGGTGCCAGTGTGTATGAAAGGTGCCAGTGTGTATGAAAGGTGCCAGTGTGTATGAAAGGTGCCAGTGTGTATGAAAGGTGTCAGACAAAGCAAGAAAGAAAAGTAGTAGAAAAAAAACATCCCAAAAAATCAGTTTACCTCGACTGGGGAGGCAGACTGATTTTTTGGATGTTTTTTTTTCTTCTATTTTTCTTTCTTGCTTTGTCTAACACCCTTTCATACACACTTGTTCAGATCTTTATCGTATACTGGTACCTGCTCATTAATTTTGTAATTTGCTACACTTGGCTTGTAGTGCAGATTTGTGATCTTGTTATATGTCACTCGACCTCTGATTGGCATTGAGCTGTCAGTAGCGCAAAGTTGAGTCATTGGAGCCACTATATAATAATAATAATATATCTTTATTGTCCCCAAAAAAGTGGCAATTTGTCATTTGGTTACACATTTATAACAATACAATATTGACATAGACACACTCACACAAGATGCACACTAGTAACATAGTAGTTATCTTAAAAAAAAAAATAAAAAATATGTATGTATATATGTATGTATATATATATATATACTCCGAACCTGTCCAAAGTATGCAACCACAAGAGAGGATTTTTGGCTTGGTACCACACCTCTGCAGACTAAACTGTATGGATCCCTGACAGAGCAGAGGAAGACAACGGTATTCTTTCACCAACTAGTCTAGACGTTCAAACATGTCTTCCCTTGGAATAGACCCTAGAGACAAATTTTTCATATGGGATGAATAAAGGGAATTTGATTTTTTATTTATTATTTTTTATTCAGAATCTTTTCAGGTAGTTTAGCCTTTAAAATTCACCATTGCTAACTGTCTATACATTATATATCCACCTACAATTCTTTCTAGAAGTCAATATGAGGGGGAACGAAGGAGAAGAAGAGTCATTAGAAAAGGTCCCTTACTCACATTTTCAAATTGTGTTCAGGTGTAAAATGAGTGCCTGGCTGATAAAATCATTTTCTCTGTCTAGAAAAAATAATTGTAATAGTGCCTTATCCTACATGTTAAATGTTACTGTTGATTCAGGACCCCTTGTTAAGTGCTTTGAGCACAAGTAGTATATATTTTTTTAAAAGAGCACATTTTTATCTCAGATAAAGACAAAGCTGTTTGAAACTTGAATGTAAAAGTTTGAGAGAAAAATAAATTCCTCTATTGAACTATCATTTTCCTATATCGTTAATTTTAATTAAAGGCAATTAGAACTTTCACTCCCACATAAATGAACTTTATATTCCATATCTTAAATTTGATTATTTTATTTGTTGGCTGAGAAAGGGTTTTGACCATGAAATATTTCTTGCTTTGTATCAAGTAATTATATATATATATATATATATATATATATATATATATATATATATATATATATATATATATATATATATATATATATATATATATATATATATATATATATATATATATATATATATATTCAGTTTTGTTTCATCGATTGCTACAATAAACTAATGGTAGCTTGAACTGAATTACTGATTTGTTTGGTGCTGTGTAAACAGGGATTGACTTTGGTTTAATGTGTTATGGGCTCTGCGTAAGACTGGTTGACTTAGAGATAACCTCGTGATATTTCAGTTGACGGAGTTGGTGAAGGAGGTAACTCCGTTCATGGAAGACATCCTGGCCTGCAATCATATAGGAGTGATCACAAAGATGGCCGAGGCATGTCAAAGAAATCAGGCACTACAAAAAACACTCACACAGGTTTGTTTTAATTTTTTTTTCCCCTGCACGAATTTGAGTTAACCCTCTCCTTACCTGCTATTTTCAGAATTTTCCTTGAAACTTCACACCCACCCAATACTTAAAATAGATTTTTCTTATTCGAACAGAAGAGCAACAAGTACACTCTATACATAATATATTTTTTTTTTGCAATGTGATAGACTAATGTCCTATCCACATGGTAGTATACAATTTCTATTGCCGATTTTTCATTAGGGAAACTGGGGTCAAGTCTGGCTTCATGGGCCCAATGTCTGTGAAGGAATTTTCTTTAAGGTCATTTTATTTTATTAATGTGTTCATTTTGTTTTCTTTAATCTGTTTCAGGCAGTGATGAAGGCATTTCATTGTGATGACACAGAGGAAAAAAGGAAGAAGATAACACCCCTCGTTGCTTCTATGACAGTTTATGAGATCTTCTTTCCCTCAGAGACGCCAAAGGACAACGAAGAAGACAAAGAAGGAGAGGAAGAAAAAGAAGCTGCTCACAAAGTATGGGGACAAGATAATAAAAATTGAGCTTTATATAGCGCAATATCCACTAAATGTGCTCAAAGCGCTTTACAAGGGGTCCCTGATCAACAGCAACATTTAACATGTAGGACGGGACATGACGCCTGTTAGGCGATATTGTAATTTTTCGGACAAAGACAACGCTGTTAACGGCCAGGTACTCATTTTACACCTGAGTACGGTGAGAGAATGTGAGTAAAGAGCCTTTTCCAAGGAGTCAACTATGCGCCGAGCGCAAGGCTCGAACCCAGGTTATTTAGTTTTGCTGTTGACTTGGGACCTCTTGTAAAGTGGACATACACTCTATATAAAAATAAATTATGTTGTAGTTTCAGTAGTCGATGCTTGAAATTGTTATCTTAACTTCTCATCATATGAGTGTTTCAGATATTATGATTCAAATTTTTGTTGATTGCTATTTTTTTTTTCGCTCAAGGCTCATTCTAAAATCAATGCTCCCATAGTGATCATTCTTACAGATTAAGTTACTAAAAAGCACACCTTTTGGCGTGAGCTTAGCAGATCAAATTTAAATTCAAGGTTATCTCAGTTGCCTGTAAAAAATGTTTGTCTTAATAGTCAAAATAATATTGACTTCTGACACCTGACCAATAAAAACAAATTGCTGGCAAGGTCTCCATTTCTGACATCCACCCTGCAATGTGTATTTTTCGCAGGTGGTTTGGCACATTAATTGATGAAATGAAGTCACAACCTCATGCAATATTCTTTTGGAGAGGGACAATGTTGTTTTACACTTGAGGGACCTCTGAATTGAAAAAGAAAAAAATTTTTGACAGGATTTTAAAAAAGTGTGCATTGGCATTGTTTAGTGTAGACTATTTGAGTGTCAAGAGTGTTTTTAAATCAATTCTTGGACCTCTTTTCTTTGTCAGAGTGACCTAGACGCACTATTCATAACTCCACAGAAACAACTTTTAATATCTATTTAGGCTGTATTATAGTCTAGTGGTAAGACACTTGATTTGCTACCTGTAGGGATTAGATTTGAGTCTCACTTTTGGCTGCACACAGTTGGAACCTTGGATAAGGTTTTTGACTCACATTTTCTCACTGTTCTTGGGTGTAAAATGATTATCTGACAGGTGATGAAAAGAAGTTATTTACTGTCAGGCTGCATATCTCCTCCTGTATGTTCATTGTTGCAGTTAGCTTGGGACCTCTTGTAAAGTGCTTTGACCGCATTATGTGGAGGATATTGGGTTATATAAAAGCTTACATTCTTGTGTCATCTTCTTGTTTCCAGCCATCTCCACGACTGCTGAAGACCATCAGCATTCACGGATCATTATTACTACAACAGATGATCCAGTTTGACAATCCCAAGTATATTGTGACAGGTCTACTGGCTCTCACCTCAGCAGAGTTGTCCAATCTGGCATCTGACCAGTGTGGAAGTCACATTGTGGAGGCGTTCTTCAACAGCCCCTCTGTCTGGGACAAGCAGAAGGACGAGTTTGTCAGGAAGTTGAAGGTAAATAAATGTGTGCCGTCAACTATGATGACTTTGAACTAGAGGTGTCTAAATGAGTCGATAAAATGGAGAGAAAGATGAAGGGAGTAAATCTGACTCATAAATAAGGGAACAACAGAAAACGAACAACGTTTCGGCTACTTGAAAAAGGCCAAAAGCCGAAACATCGTTTGTTTTCTGTTGTTCCCTTATTTATGAGTCACATTTACTCCCTGTTATTTTTGATGATGTCTTTTAAGTTCTTTGTAATTTTCGTCATTTTTCCTGTAGACAGCATGCATTTCATACCAGAATACCTACTAAATTTAGTCAGGTACGAGTTTGTTAAGGTGTGACTTTACTGACAGTAACTCGTTTTTTAATCCCCAGGGTTTTTACATCAATATCGCCTGTAATAAAAATGGTTCTCGGTGCTTAGAGGGAATGTGGAAGGGTTGCGCCATCAAGAACAAAATACTCATTGCTGAGGAATTGTTGAAGGTAAATAACTGGCGTTTTAGGAACTTTATTTTTCAATCCATGATTTTGAATTTATCAATGTCTGTGATTTGTCAATAACGCGGCTGTTCCAATAAAGCATTGTTCCAAGTGCCGGCTTTGTATGTAGATACCGGCAGACCATCATTTGGAAGTTTGAAAATATGAACGATCAAGACATTCACAGAATTATGAACTATCATGTAATCATTCTTACAGATTAAGTTACTAAAGAGCACACCTTTTGTAATGAGCTTAGCAGATCAAATTTAAATTCCATATCAGTTGCCTGAAAAATATATTTTTTTTTCTTAATAGTTAGTCAAGATGATATTGACTTCTGATACCTGACCAAGAAAAACAAATTGCTGACAAGGTCTCCATTTCTGACATCTACCGAGCAATGTGTATTTGTGTGAGGTGATTTTGAACATTAATCGAAATGTCTTGTGACTGAGACTCGCTGCTAAGATATCAGACTTGCCAACCATAATGATTTCTCATACTTTGATAGGCTTTGAGGTCCAAAAGAATGGTAACATGGAAATGTTGGCCAAGATATGCTGAATGCAAAAAGGGGAGAAAAAAACAAACTTGAAAAATTGGAGGCTAATAAATATTGTCTCAACATAATTGTGAACTTGAGTAGTTGTATCAAGACAGATGACTGTCACAGATATTAAAAGTATTCTGTTCCCCTGTTAGTTTTCATAAGTTCAGCAAATGGTATGTTTGACATTTTGGATCATTGCATTTGTTGAGAATATGATTTTTTTTCCCCGAAAAAATATGAGAAATCAATCTAACTTTGGGGGAAAATATGGTAAATATTTTTGTATGGTTGAGGTAGGTTGGCAGGTCTGAGGTACATTGAGAATTAACAAGTTCAAACCCTTAATTAAGTTTTTAAAAAGTATTAACATTTTATTTCCTAATACAGAGTCGACAACGTATTGAGAGTGATAGATTTGGCAAGTTTCTTTGGTATAACTTTAACCTGTTGAAATTCGCTACGAGGCAGAAAGACTGGATCAACTATCAGTCTGGCATTAACAAGAAGGAGAAAATACTACAAGACATCTTAGAAGGTTAGTGCAATAAATCTATGAAAAGTGAGTGGAGCAGGCACTAATGTTGGTAACAACAAGAGATGAAGTGAGTAGAAAAATGCCAGAAGACAATAGAGAATTTTAAAAATGTTCGCGGCTGTGATGGGGGTTTGAACCAGCGACCTTATTGGTACAACTCCGCCTGGCCGGTGAAAGCGCATGGGTTCAAGAGTGCCGGCTACTGCCGGCCGATTGGGTTACCGAAAAGAACGTCGTCGGCTTTTTGCGATTTGGATTTGATTGATTGATTTTTTTTTTTGTTTAGGTCCTAACAATCGGGTCGGGTACGTCCATATGATTAAGCGAAACTTTTGAATCACGATGCTACTGTGACCCGGAAGTGATAGTTATATTATTAAATTTGAACCGGAAGTTGATTAGAGAAGAAATTAAAGTTGACCCAGACAAAAACACGGTCCGTGAATCTTGCAGGCTTTTTCAGCTTATATGTCTGGTCATAAGTAGACTTGCAGGCTTTTTGAGGTCCAGTTGCTTGCACCCATGAGAGCAGGATCGTGGATAGCTCATATGGTAGACTCACATGTTTAACAGACCCAGCTATCCAATCACTGCTGGGTGAGCAGGGGGGAGGGGTTCAGAAAAAGATAATTCCTAATCATCAGGAATAATAAACAAGTATGATAATATTTACAAACAGCAAGGGTTAGTAACTCCAACGAATGATAAAACTTTCTGCGGGTTTGTTAATCTGTATCTTATCACTCTTCACTGTCTCTTGCCCTTATTTCTTTTGTAAAAAAAGAAAACAAAACGGTTTTCTGGAAAGGAGGCTTGGTACATTACAGTAGAAAAGTGAGTGGAGCAGGCACTTATGTTGGTAACAACAAGATATGAAGTGAGTAGAAAAGTGCCAGAAGACAATAGAGAATAAAAAATTTTTTTCGCGGCGGTGGTGGGGTTTGAACCTGCGACCTTATTGGTACGACAACTCCGCCTGGCAGGTGAGAGCGTGGCTCTACCGTGTGAGCTATCCACGAACACAAAAATATTCGTTTCAAACCCAAAGTCATTTCTAGATCCCTCTCTCACCCACTTCTTGAGACCGCCGATTCGTTCACCACCATCGCGAAGTAATTTTGACCAGCAGTTAAGCTTAATAGCCAATATTCTCAACACAAACATATAACATAGAAACGATTGAGACATTGAGTATGCTCCGGTGTATGGGGTGAATTTTTAATTCAGAAAAGTGAGTGGAGCAGGCACTTATGTTGGTAACAACAAGATATGAAGTGAGTAGAAAAGTGCCAGAAGACAATAGAGAAAAAAATTTTTTATTCTCTATTGTCTTCTGGCACTTTTCTACTCACTTCATATCTTGTTGTTACCAACATAAGTGCCTGCTCCACTCACTTTTCTGAATTAAAAATTCACCCCATACACCGGAGCATACTCAATGTCTCAATCGTTTCTATGTTATATGTTTGTGTTGAGAATATTGGCTATTAAGCTTAACTGCTGGTCAAAATTACTTCGCGATGGTGGTGAACGAATCGGCGGTCTCAAGAAGTGGGTGAGAGAGGGATCTAGAAATGACTTTGGGTTTGAAACGAATATTTTTGTGTTCGTGGATAGCTCACACGGTAGAGCCACGCTCTCACCTGCCAGGCGGAGTTGTCGTACCAATAAGGTCGCAGGTTCAAACCCCACCACCGCCGCGGAAAAAAAATTTTTATTCTCTATTGTCTTCCGGCACTTTTCTACTCACTTCATATCTTGTACATTACAGTAGTGCTGTCTGCCTGAACATGAATAGACCAAGTTATCCTGTCATTGCCCATCAAAATAGACAGGGCTTTTCAAAAATAACGCTTCAATTATTATTGAAGAACAAGAAGGAGAGAGAGAGAGAGACTATTATTATTATCATCATTCTTCTTCTTCTTCTTCTTATTGTTATTATTTTTATTTTTTTATTATTATTATTATTTTATTATCATTACTATCAGTATTATTATCATCATTATTACCCTTATTTTGATTACTTTTTTCCCCTATTACAAGAGCTGTAACCTTACAATAATTGCCTATTTGGACAATAAAGATTATTATTATTATTACTTTTTATTTATTTTTTCTTCAATTTTAGGTGGGTCCAACAAGAAGAATAAGAGCAGGAAAAGAGGAGCAGAAGAGGTAAGAGTTATGCTCTTTTTAAGTAATAAATAACAATGTGAAATTGAATGTAAGCTTCAATTTTATTACAAAAACAGATCAAATGAATGTTTTGGGTTTCCCCTTTATCAACAAAACAAGATGAATGAAACACTACAGATTAATCATTCATCTGTAGTGTTTCATTCATCCTGTTTTGTTGATTATGGGGAAACCCGAAACGTTCATTTAATCTGTTTTGTATTAAAATTGAATCTTACATTCAATTTTACATTGTTATTTTTCGAGCTTTGAGCAGCAACATTTTCATTGCTCTTTTTACGGGATATTTGAAGAAAAATAAAAGTATGCCCTTCTCTGCAGCATCGTAAGATGCAGTCGCCAGCTATTCCATGAAAGAATTCAGATAATCCATCACACATCTGGTATCACCCGTGTCCAAAGTGAGCAAATTTGGGGTCAATAATATTCCCCAAGGAAATAGATGAAAGTGCTTGAACCTGGAACCTTCAGGGTCACAGTGCAATGCTTTAATCATTCTGAGGCAGTTAAATTGAGCTTTTATATAGCGCAATATCCACTTAACGTGCTGAAAATGCTTTACAAGATGTCCCTGGCCAACAGCAATTTTTAACATATTGGACTTGACATGACGCCTGTTAGGCGATATTACAATTTTTTCGGACAGAGACAACGCTGTTAATGGCCAGGTACTCATTTTACACCTAAGTACAGTGAGAGAATGTGAGTAAAGAGCCTTTTTCCAAGGACTTAACTATTCGCTGTACAAAGTGGGACTCAAAACCTGGACTTTATTGTTCAAAGGGTGTCGAGATAAAAAAAAAATGTTTAAAAACATTTATATTGAGTTCTGCTCTTATTGTGAATTCTTTACTTGTAAGAGAAAAGAATGCTCTGTCATTTGTAATTCGTATTTTTGTGGCTCTCCAATTTGTCAACAAAGCTGCCAAGAAGTTTCTAAATTCGTCAACTTTCTCCAGCGTCCTGTCTTTAATTTTGATGGATAGTAGGATGAGGATGTGCTAATTTTAGAATTTTGTCCTTGGTTCTTGTTAGTTTATAAACCCAGATGGCAGATATTAAGAATTAATATTTATTCCGTCTACTTTAATGCTGATAGGAGCCACTTGGAGGAAGCGCTGCGTCACGTGACCACTTTTTAGCGTTGCTTTAGCGTTGATCACTGGAGCCCACCAACTTCAATTTGATTTAAATTCTATATTATTATTATTCTATATTTTCAAACGGAATTGTGTTCAATTTATATGTTGTGAATTCATTCATCTGGATAGTGTATATATTCGTAAAACTTGTGCAATTTTAAACAATAGTTTAACACCTATTTATCGCCTGCCATCTCGGTCCCTTTGTTTACAAACAATGAACGCCATTTTTGGTTCCGAGTCAGTGATGGAGAAAGAAACAATCGAGAGTAGCCGAGCGGACGATAAGAAAGGGAAAGGAGGTGGTGAAGTGAAAGACGGGGCGAGCGAGAAGGAATGTGTTGGGAAAGGAAGTGTAAGAGGTGTGAAGGGGAAAGGTAAAGGAAAGAAAACGGAGGGGAGCAGTTACGGTGCTGGTAGTAGTAGCGTTGGTAGCAGTGAACTGGACTTTAATGAAATAAAAAGCAACTCAGTGTGTTGATGGGATTGGTGCCAGTGGTGAGCCAAATGAAGGAGGCCTTTGACCGTTTTAATGAAATGGAGGAGGAAGATGCTAATGTCAATATTGGCCTTTCGCGGCCAATATGTAATGATGACATTGAGTCTGATCTTTCGCGATCAGGCAGTAAAGATGTAAGTAATGCTGACCTTTCGCGGTCAGGCAGTAAAGATGTAGAATGTAATGCTGACCTTTCGCGGTCAGTTGATATGGTGCCAGGCAGTAGTAGAGATGCAGGGATGATGGAGCAGGCATTCTCATATTTCGAGAATGTGGTAGGCAGGACAGAAGTGAAAGGGAAGGTGCTGGCAGAGAATGTTTCAACTGGTGTTACACAGGTTTTATGTGACGGTCTGCCCAAGGATACGATTACTGCTCTCTCTGAAAAATATCCAGTGCCAACAAATTGGTGAAGGAGGCCTTTGACCGTTTTAATGAAATGGAGGAGGAAGATGCTAATGTCAATATTGGCCTTTCGCGGCCAATATGTAATGATGACATTGAGTCTGATCTTTCGCGATCAGGCAGTAAAGATGTAAGTAATGCTGACCTTTCGCGGTCAGGCAGTAAAGATGTAGAATGTAATGCTGACCTTTCGCGGTCAGTTGATATGGTGCCAGGCAGTAGTAGAGATGCAGGGATGATGGAGCAGGCATTCTCATATTTCGAGAATGTGGTAGGCAGGACAGAAGTGAAAGGGAAGGTGCTGGCAGAGAATGTTTCAACTGGTGTTACACAGGTTTTATGTGACGGTCTGCCCAAGGATACGATTACTGCTCTCTCTGAAAAATATCCAGTGCCAGCAAATTGCTCTAGACTAGAGGTTGTCCAATGCAATGAGGAGGTTTTTAAACAGATATCCCCTGCCTCTAGAATGAGGGACGCATCCTTGCAGAAAGTGCAGGTATCGCTTATGAAAGGCATTACTGCTGTTTGCAGGGCTATGGAGATGGTGAAAGGAGATAACAAAGAAGTACTGGAAAATATTTCGGATGGAGTCGCTTTGCTCACCAATGCCTCTCATAGTTTGGATATTTATAGAAGACAGTCACTTCGCAGTGAAATTAGAGATGACCTCAACGCTCTCTGTACCGCTTCCTATCCTGTTAGTGACAAGTTATTTGGGAGCAACATTAAAGATAAGATTAAAGACATGAACGATTCTATTCGAGTGGCAAAAACCACAAGGAGATTTTCCCCGTACCCGTCCCATGGCCAGAAAAGGTTTCCTTTTTTAGGCAAAGGTCAACCATGGAAAGGTCAAGGAGGGGGGACAAACACCTTTCGGGGGAATACAAGGACATGGAACAACCACAAACAACACCACAAGCAACACACATTCAAAAGGAGGAATTAAAGGATAAGGTAACCCATTTGCATGGGGGCAGAACTAAATTATTTATATCTACTTGGAAAATGTATACCTCTGATCCTTTTATTATTCAATGTATTTCTGGATGTGCAATTGATTTTTTGTCCCCTCCTGTTCAAATGAAACCAGCTCATACTATCCAATTTAAACAGGATGAAAAGTTAGCTTTACAGGAGATGATAATACAATATGAAAGGGATGGTGTTATCCAGAAATGTACACCGGAGGAGGGTGATTTTGTTAATAATGTTTTCCTTAGGGAGAAACGTGCTATACCCGGTGAGCAGGGGAAAAAGTATCGAATGATATTAAATGTAAAACATCTCAACTCCTTTGTGCGTTATCGCCATTTTAAGTATATAACTTTGATAGATATATTAAAGTTTCAGTTCAATCTTTTATTGAATTAGAATGGTGGAAGTCTGAAGGCGTCCACAGTAAGAAACGATTACATATAGATAACCCTTCTTTTGTGATGAGAACTGATGCTTCAGTCATGGCTATGGAGCAATTATGAATGATGTTGCCACACAGGGTATGTGGACGGAAGAAGAGCAGATGGATCACATCAACGTTCTAGAAATAAAGCAGTTTATTTAGGACTTCAATCTTTGTGCAAAGATATTTCCAATTGTCACATTCGGGTAGAAGTAGATAATATGACAGCTGTTTCTTACATTAATAACATGGGGGGAACCCATTCAGTTAAATGCAATGACATCACACGAGAGTTAATTTTATGGTGCAAAACCAGGGGAATATGGATTTCAGCATGTCATATTCCCGGAGTGGAAAATACCATTGCTGATGATTATAGTAGAAAATTATCTATTCATACTGAGTGGTCGCTTAATCGAGCAGAGTTCAATAAGCTTTGTGATCATTTTGGAAATCCAGAAATTGATCTTTTTGCTTCTAGAACCAATTTTCTTATTCCCAAATATATGTCGTTATATCCTGACCCATCTGCCTGTGCCATTAATGCCTTTTATCATTTATGGGCTGGATTTGTGTATTTATTCCCTCCATTCAATATGATCCCCAGGGCTCTACAAAAGATACAACAAGACAAAGTATCGCGAGCGTTGGTGATAGCACCAATTTGGCAAACACAGACTTGGTTCCCCTAACTTATGACTATGCTGATAGCGCCCCCGGTCCATCTAAAAGCCTCAAAACACCTATTGACATTGGCATCAGACAGGGCAGCTGTGCACCCTTTGTATCCAAAACTAAAGTTGATGGCTTGTCTCTTATCAGGGCAAAAATCCGGAAACAAGGAGTTTCCAAGCACGCCTTAAAAATAATTATGAAAAGTTGGCGTCGCAACACCCAAAAACAGTACAATAGTTACTTACTGAAATTTATCCAGTTTTGTGATGCTGATGGGGTGGACCCTATGAGTAAAAATGTTCAGACTACTATAGCTTTTTTGACAATATTATTTCAATCTGGATTGGGATACAGTGCCATCAATACAGCGAGGTCAGCAGTGTCAACATTGAACGAGACCGGTTCAGATCCGCTAGTGTGTAGATTTATGAAAGGTGTATTTCATTCTCGACCCACTCGTGCCCGTTACACTACTGTTTGGGACATATCTACTGTGTTAAATTATTTAAGATCACTTTCCCCTGCTCGTGATCTTAACCTTTTTATGTTAGGAGCCAAACTTCTTATGCTATGTGCTCTTGTTACGGGACATAGGTGCCAATCATTTCATGCCATGACTATTGAATCATCTTGTTTATCTATTCATGATAGCAAAGCTATATTCCATATTAGTAAATTGCTTAAACATAACTCGCCTTCTAATCCTCAAACAATTATTACACTCCATGCATTTAATGAGGACAGGCGGATTTGTGTTATGACATATCTACGAGCATACTTGAAACGGACTAGACCACTTCGATCTTCTAATAAATTGTTTATTAGCACCCTTAGCCCTCACTTAGGAGTCTCCAAGGATACACTGTCACGTTGGATTAGACTTATCCTAACCAAGTCAGGAGTGGATACTAACATATTTAAAGCACACAGCACACGATCAGCATCTTGTTCTTCAGCAGCTAAGGGTGTAGATATATGGCATGTACTTAATACGGCAGGATGGAAAAGGGAGTCTACCTTTGCTCGATTCTATAAAAAGCCCATTGAATCTCATTCGGAATCTTTTGCAAATTCAGTACTATCCTCAAAACCTGCCCTGCTTTGAAATCTCCAAGTGGCTCCTATCAGCATTAAAGTAGACGGAATAATTAAAAAATTATACGAGTCTTACCTTGGGAAGACGAAGTATGATGATAATTATTCCGTCTCTTAATGCTGAAGGAGTCAATTGCCCTTCCCTCCCTTGCCCTTACTATTAATATGATTATAATTCTATATTGAGTATTATTGTTGTTTTTCGGTGAAATTGTGCTATATATTACACATGTGTAACCTATCGCGGGATAAGTTCATAGAGTACTTAGTTTAGTTGTGTATTATCATTACTACACACTTGTTGTGGGCAGCTTTTTCGGAGTTAAATAGTGATCACGTGACGCAGCGCTTCCTCCAATTGACTCCTTCAGCATTAAGAGACGGAATAATTATCATCATACTTCGTCTTCCCAAGGTAAGACTCGTAAAATTTTTAATTATTGTTTTCAATGAACGATTGACCTAAATGATATACAATAACTAGCATTTACTGAATTCTAGCACGCTCTCATTAGAAGAAGCCAAAAAACATTCTAGAATCCAAGCGTGCCGAAATCTGATGCTCATGGGAGTTAATGACTGTGCGGCTATGTGGTCTAGTGGTATGACACTCGCTTTCAGATCGGAAGGTCCTGGGTTCGAGCCTCGCGCTCGGCACAGTTGAGTCCTTGGAAAAGGCTCTTTACTCACATTCTCTCACCGTACTCAGGTGTAAAATGAGTACCTTGTCGTTAACAGTGTTGTCTTTGTCAAAAAAAATTGTAATATCGCCTAACAGGCGTCATGTCCCGTCCTACATGTTAAATATTGCTGTTGACCAGGGACCCCTTGTAAAGCGCTTTGAGCATATTTAGTGGATATTGTGCTTTATAAAGCTCAAGTTTTAAAAAATAAATTTTTTAATGACTTATTATATAGACTAAATTTGGTCAGCCAGCTCCAGCGTGCTGTATTGCAGAGCATGCTGGAATTTGGTGTACTAGAATCTAGTGAACAATGAACTGCACATGCCCTATATTCAAACCAAAGCTCTTCATAATAACATGCTTTTCACTTTCACATTAATTTAATCTTCAGCCTATGACTGTTGCTGCGTCTGCAAAGCAGATAGATGAGAGCGGAGAAGCCACAACAGCAGTAGGAAAGAAAAGGAAAACGGACAAAATGGAGAGTCCTAATAAGCAGGAGAGGAAAAAACATAAGAAAAATAAAAAGGGAAAAATATAAAGGTTTGAGAGTGTGAGAGAGTGAGAGTTCAATTTTTTTTAATAAAAAAAAAAATTCATGTACCGTCAACCGGTGTTACTTAGGCCATCCGGGGTTACTTTGGCCACTTCGTAGAATAAAAAAGGTTGCTTTTAAAAAAATTAAATACATGAGTGTTTATTAGATCTATTGGGTTCTAATTATTTAAAAGATAAAAGCTACATGTAATTTATCTTTTAAAATAAGCAATCTTGTTTTCAGTAAGTGGCCTAAGTTACTTCGGGTGGCCTAAGTAGCTCCAGTTGACGGTATGCAAGAGTGTGCCAGTGACAAGGGTAGAAAATGTGGAGGAGCTGTATATTGTTATTATGATGAATAAATCATGCTTATTCTACAACTCACACCTTTGTAGTCAATTGTTATTGATGCAATCTTTATTTTTTTAAAATATAGTTATATCTACTGGGTGTCAAATCTGCTCCAAGCTGTTTGCGATGCGAAAAAGGTGAGATTTTGTTGTCATTTATAGTTATCAACAAATACCAGCATCGTTGTTTGTTACTTTTAAAATTTTGGCCTGAAAATGCTTAAATCATAATTTTATAGCTACCGTCAACTGGGGTGACTTTGCCTTAAGGGCTGACTGTGCCTCTGTATATTTGGACAAAATAGATTGCATTTAGATTTGTAACAGTTATTTCTTTTGATGAAAAATCAAGTCCCCTAATGAAGGAAAAAACAACAGCAAGCCTGAAAATACTCAAAATGCTCCAAATCGGTAGAGGCAAATTCACTCCAGTTGACGGTATCTAAGACGACCCAAACCTGAGACACTCAATATTCCTGCATTTAATGTTGACAGTAATCTCTACTCATTTTTCCCATATAATTTTCGCTCATGGAACAAAACATCTACTGGTATCAAATAACCAAACAAAATTGGAGCCTGAGACTATCGGGAAAGTGCCATAATATTTTCTTATTCCCTTGGATATACACATCAATGGTAATACATAGTTTGACTGAGTCCGTCTGTTTATTTGAAGAAAAAGACGAAATTTTTCCGCCAAAATGAAAATGACACCATGAAGGATGCACTCAAATGTTTATGAAGTACTTGCAATATTCAAATACTTACAACTAGAATAGTCCATAACAGAGAGATGATTTACAAAGAAAAATAATATGTCTCAGATAAAGACATTATTCTACATTCGACTGTCTCCCTCTCAGCTGAGGATCCTTGCTGGGACCAGGATAAAAAAAAAACACGGGAGTAATCTCAATCCATAACAAAGTCAAGGAGTAACATGGAAAGGGAAAACTGATATTGGTGGGGGGGGGGGGGGGGGAGAAGTCACATCAAGTCAACAAGCGCCCTCTCTGTCCACCATGGTAGGTTAGAAGACCCAGACCTCAGAAATGATTTGACCTGAATAGTGCATAACAGGGAGATGATTTACAAAGAAAAAAAATATCTCTCAAATCTATACATTCGACTGTCTCCCACTCAGCTGAGGATCCTTGCTGGGACCAGGATATTTGACCTGACAAGAATCTAAAAATGTATTGAGGTGAAAATTTTCTTGTATCAACCTTTTTTCATACCAGGATTTTTATTTTCTTCACTAAGTTGTAGCCCTCAGTGAATCTGTACTTGTTGGATCCGAGTTCTGTTGTATTAAGTAGATTTAAGTGGATGAATGCAATGTTATAAATGGAGCTACCATCAAGATAGATTATGAATGATTTTTCAATTTATTTTAATTTTAAATGTGACATGAATATTATTATATAATATATAAATATAACAAATTGACAATTCTTAAGAATTAATGCAGTGATTATTGTAAAATGTAAGCAGTATTCGACTATTCTCTTTTAAGTGGAATAATGCTGTAATTTAGAAATTATAAAATTCCGCCAATGGATGTATCAAACAGATATACATAAACAATGTAAAATTAATATAACTATCACATAAAATGAAAAACAAATAACATTAAAGCATCACTTATATTATCTTAACATTTAGTGAAATACAAAATCCTAAAAATAGAGATGATGGAAAACTTAAATGCATGTCAATAAGTGGTTTTGCTATACCCAAATTCCTATTTTCTTTTGGAATGATAAGGGTTGGCAGGTCTGGATACATCAAAAATCAAAACCCACTCAACAGGATAAAACAGCAGTTGTGACTTATACATTATATGAAAAGGAAATACACAATTTGACTCATGACAAGGTACGGTTGGTCTTTGAAAAAAAAAAATACAACAGTTATCTCATTTCAATAAATGAATAAATCAATAAACATTAAAGCACCAACAATTTCTAATTATCCTTCAAGACAAGAGTTAAGGAACAAATGAAATATATAAATGACAATGAGATTTGGCCACAAAAAAAACCTCCAAAACTCTTTCAGGGCATAGTTGTGACTATTGTAGTCACATCAAAAACACCAATCTACAAATTCAAACATCTTCTAGTTTAAGCATTCATTTGCACCCCGCACCATCAAAGATTGGAAAGCTCTTCCCAACATGTGATGAACACAACAGATATATACACTTTCAAGGGAAGATTATGATACTATTTCAACCTTAAATACCAACGATTACTGCCACATCCAACAACTCCCTCAAATAAAAATATTCAGAATTGGGTCAACTTCGAGTTACATTCAGATTCAGATCTCGTATTATGTCAGTACAACAACATAGGTAATGGACATTGAGTTAAGAATCAAATCAATAAGAATCAAGGAATTTTAATTATTTGAAATCAATAAAGATAAAACATGTTCTCCTCAATGAAGGTAATATTTTAACTCAAATTTGATAAGCGTAAAATTATGTTTAAAATATCAAATTCATCCTGACATTAATACTGTTTTGAGACCAGTGGTCATTATTTATAAACTAAACCCTTGAGATGGCGAAGGCACAGACCAATGTGCTTGAAGACTGTTATCTTGAGCATGCTTGTGAAATTCATAATTTACAAATGGAATAAGCTGCCATGGCCCTTCGATGTTATTCTTGTTCAAAATTATATCTTCTAGGTTGAAAGAAAAAAAAAAGAAAAAATGAGCTTTATATAGCGCAATATCCACTAAATGTGCTCAAAGGGCTTTACAAGGGGTCCCTGGTCAACAGATACATTTAGCATGTAGGACGGGACATAACGCCTGTTAGGCGATATTACAATTTTTCGGACAAAGACACCGCTGTTAATGTCCAAGTACTCATTTTACATCTGAGTACGGTGAGAGAATGTGAGTAAAGAGCATTTTCCAAGGACTCAACTATGCACCGAGCGCGAGACTCGAACCCATGACCTTCCAATCCGAAAGCGAGTGTCATACCACTAGACCACATAGCCGCACAAAGTGTGAAGTGGGCACTTATATAAAAAATGATGAGAATACAGTGTTTGGAGAAGTGCCAGATGAAAACAGAGAATAAAAATAACTGTGTTAGAGAGCCAAACTGGGAATCTAATAGGCTTCAACAGTCATGATGTCACTTCCCTTGTAATGATGCATAGTAACTTAGTAACTGGTTCTAAACTATCGGAACAATGGCGGAAGCCCTTATGAAATACTTTTCCGACGGGCATAAAAGTGTATCCAGAGGAGAAAAATATAAATCCGATCGATCATGTTTTGACTTTTATACATTCTGATCACATGACATGTGAAAAAGTTCTAGCCAGCATGAAGAATAAAAAGTAACGATTTTCTTTGTTTAGAACCGAACTGCTCATTGCTGGGCCGACTTGACATCAAACTATTGAATCCAATTGAGACAACACCCACTGCCTGGCTGAGAGACAGAGAGAGAGATCAACAAGCAACACACTAGCCACTGAGCTATCCAGACAGAGGGTGTCGTATCAATTGGAACTTCGGCTTGCCTCTATCGCACAATGATGTCTTTATTTATGCTCTGTTTTCACCTGGCACTTCTCAAAACCCTTTATCTTTAGCAATACTGGTGAACACACATGGTGAAATATGGACTAAAGGTGAATAAAGTGAAAGCAAGCACCAAATAAGATAATGAACTATGACCTCTGCCTCTTCACTACATAATCATAGTTGATTCCACGGGTATCTGCCGGACTTCCTTCACTTTGTTCATAAACGCTGTGACTCTCCCTTCATTCAGCTCTTCTGCCCAATGGCCCATATTCTTGAAATGAGACCCAACGACCACAGCATGTGCTTGGCGATAGAGGTGGTAGTTTTCAATGGTCACTCCTGACCCAACTAACACCGGCAAGTGGACTCCTCCTATCACAGCTGAGGACAACAAAGGAGGGGGAAAAAAATAGTTATAAAATGATAATTAATAATAATATAATGGCTCATAACGAGAAATATACCTACATCCTCTTGTGACTGATTTAAGAAAATGAAGATTAACTCACTCAATCCTAGAGATTTTCCTACTTGTCAAAATTGGAGAAAAAAAAATGTATTAAAAATGAGCATGTACATAGATAGTTTTATTCAACTACCATCAACATGTAAAAACTAAAAACATTAGCTTTGATACTACGCCTATAATTTGTCTCAGAAAAATGTAATAAATAAACATGGGGTAAAAGTAACCCGGGTAAACAATGGATATAGTCGGTGTTAGGGTTGAGTGAGTTAAATCATCTACCTCTCCTTCTTCCCTTGTTATATGATATAGGAGATACGATCTTACAGTCAGTAACTCAGCACCAGCACTTAAATATTTCCTCCATTGAAAAAAAAGGAGTTTAAAAAAAAATAAAAATTTTAAAATTGAGCTTTATATAGCGCAATATCCATTAAATGTGCTCAAAGCGCTTTACAAGGGGTTCCTGGTCAACAGCAACTTTTAACATGTAGGATGGGACATGACGCCTGTTAGGCGATATTACAATTTTTCGGACAAAGACAACGCTGTTAACGGCCAGGTACTCATTTTACACCTGAGTACGGTGAGAGAATGTGAGTAAAGAGCCTTTTCCAATGACTCAACTCTGCGCCGAGCGTGAGGCTCGAACCCAGGACCTACTGATCCGAAAGCGAGTGTCATACCACAAGACCACATAGCAGCACCAAAGAAACCCAACGCAAGTACAGTGGAATCCTGCTAAAGCCAACACCGCAGATCCATTATCAATACAACACACATATAGAATAGAACATTTGGAACCAACAAAAAGTGTTGAGTTTAAACAGAAGTTGACTTAAAGAGAGTTCACTTTATGTGGATTCCAATATATTTCTCAACATAAATGCCAGAAGTGGACGTAGGTACTTCTTGTGCTGAGTCATTAAACTTTTCATCAATTTAGTGGTCGTGTAGTATTGACACTTGGCATCTGACCTATTAGTCTCTGTTTCAAGTTCTCTGTGTGCAGCAAAAATTTGAGTTCTTGGAAATGGCTTCTCACTCATATTCCCTCGCTATACTTGGGTGTAAAATAATACCAGGCAGTATACAGTGTTTTCTCTTTATCAAATGAATAAGCCAAGCAATGTTTCCTCATAAGCTCACTGCAAACTCAGGGCTCAACTATACTTTGCTCAGAGAAGGCCTCGAACCCAGGACCTTCCAATTCAAAGGCAAGTTCCATTACACAAGACCACATAGCCTTTTACTTTTATGTACTGCTGCACTTCGCCAAGGATTATCCAAAACCAACTGATCAAAATTGCTGAAATATGGGGCTTACATGTTGTGATTTTAACTTGTTCATAATATCCCCAATCCTGTGATCATGTTAACAATTTATGACGTAGATTTTGGAATGAACTGATTCCAAATGATATCCATGCTTTTCTTATACACATGTTCTAATATAACACCTAAAATTAATAGCACTTAAGAAAAAGAAAAGAAAATAAAATTCAACGAACATTTTGTAGTCTAAAACTATTTTCTTATCTAATTTCCTTATTATTATGGTCACCTTAAGTTTAATTCTTTTTCCTTCTGCAAAGAAAAAAATGTCGACCCAATTTCTCACCTTTCACCTCTGCTAAACTGGCTGCCTGACCAGTGCTGTGACCCGTTACAACGACTCCGTCACTAAGAAAGAATTCAGCAGCTTGGGCTGTGTCGACTACGTCAATGTCACTGGTGATGGCGTGGGAGCTGGATAAAAGGAATGTTAGACATAAATGAAATAAATAATAACGTGAAGTTGAATGTAAGCTTCAATTTAGTTACAAAAACAGATCAAATGAACGTTTCGGGTTTCCCCTTTATCAACAAAACAATATGATTGAAACACCACAGATGAATGAGATGATGTGGTAGTGGCGTAGTTAAGATTCATCGAATCCAGAAAGACGAGAGAAGCGATCTAATTCCATCTTGTTGGGTTCCACATTGGTGGAAAATGTCGATAATATTTTGTTTAGCAGTCAAAGAAACTCAGTGCAAAATGTGCACTATTTCTGTATAAGCATAAAATAAAGTGAGAAAATAAATAGTGAGGGGTAGAATATAAGTTTTGACAGAAATAAGAGAACATTATAACTTAAATAAAAACAAAAGAATATACGAAAAGTCCTGCAATTTTGTAGGAATAAATGACGACGTTTTCTAATCTTTCTATGTATATGAATTTTAAAATATGCTTAACGTGCATGATTTGTCATTGAGGAAAAAAAAGAAAAAAAAAAGAAAATATTGCACGATCACAAAATTATAAATGACCGTTTTGGGTATTCAATATACATAATCTGTCATCTGCATTTTTTGCGGCCGCAAATATCAGGGCGATCCGCAAATTTTGGCAAATTTCCCAAAATTGGCAAATCGTGGCAAATTTTGGGAAAATTGGCAAATCGCGTGACAAATTTTGAGAAAAAAAAGAAGCGAAAACAAAATAACGAAAAAAAAAAGTGCGAAACTTGAGAAATGTTGCAGCTTTGCCTGGGCCCAAACCAAGGGAAGCTACTCTCTACGGAGAATGATCCTTTAAAATCTTTGTAACAACGCTATTCATAATGTAGCCTCCTTAAATGTAATAAATTGTCTTTTTTATTTTTTTTCCTGTATCGCGTGTTAATTTTTACTGAAATGCTTAGTTCTCCTCTGCAAATTTTTGGGCAAATTTCTTGGCAAATTTTAGGTCCCAATTTGGCAAAAAATGCAGATGACAGCATAATGTGTTGAAGTGAGTGCTGCTGACCTGTGTTTCTTTTTGACGTCTGTGAAAACCATGATCTCATCTGCATTGATATGTCGTCGATATCTCATCAAATCTCCGGCACAGGCATTCATCAAACCCTCATCAGCCACATGAGAAAAAACAAATCCTTCTGCTCTGATGAACTGCAGCCCTGAAGAAACATATTTCAAAGTACAAAACACGTGAGCTTTGTATGGTGCAATATCTACTAAATACACTCAACGCATTTTACAAGGGGTACCAAGCCAACAGCGACATTAAACGTATACATAACATCTGTGAGGCAGTGTTACAATTTTTTTTTCATCTGTAAAGGCATCGCAGTTCCTGGCTAGGTGCTCATTTTAAACCTGGATACAGTGACAGAATATGAGTAGAGAACCTACTCTAAGGATAAGGACCAAGTTTACATCAGCAGCAGCAGCAGCAATATTCGAATCATAAACCCAAAGATCAGATGCTAAATGTCATACCACAAGATCACAAAGTTGTCTTATTCATCCTAATAATCTTTTCCAAGTTCTACTCTCTGATACGGAAAGAATTTCCTTTTTCATAAAGATCAAGCCAGCTTTGAGACGAATAAAGAAAGCAGTATAACTTTTAAATTACTTGTGCGGCTATTTGGTCTAATGGTATGATACTTGCTTTCGGATCGGAAAGTCCTGGGTTCGAGCCTCGCTCTGCGCATAGTTGAGTCCTTGGAAAAGGCTCTTTACTCACATTCTCTCACTGTACTCAGGTGTAAAATGAGCATCTGGCTGTCAACAGTGTTGTCTCTGTCAAAAAAAAAATTGTAATATCGCCTAACAGGCATCATGTCTCGTTCTACATGTTGCATGTTGCTAGTGGTCAGGGTCCCCTTGTAAAGCGTTTTGAGCACGTTTAGTGGATATTGCGTTGTATAAAAGCTCACATGTTTACTAAATTGAGATGATTTAGATAAGATGGCAAATAGTACAAGGCACTGTATTTATACAAGGAGAACCTTGGTTTGGGACTCTTGGTCTTTTGAGCAAGAAATTCAACTCCTCTCAATAACTGTACGGCAGCATTGCAATTAAATATGGGCTTTTTCAGCCCTTTTCTTGAAGTAAATTAAAAATCACCAAATTTCATCATAGGATGATTTTTAAAAAAGTTAATATAAATAAACCAACCTGCAGCCTTTGCAATAGCCATGGCTTCTTTGTTGGCCCCTGCCAAAACTTGTATTCCGACCGGTGCATGGCAGAAGATCCGTTTGACCTCACGACAGACAACAGACATGACAGAGACAACCTCTGGCCCAATTTGAGAGGCCTGAACATAGGGAACATCATGCATATTCTCTACAATTAAACCATCCTGAGGATATACAGAGATATCATCAAATGAATGTTAACTGTACATCTTTAAAGTTTTTAGGGTCTAAGGGGGAAAGAATTAATATTATACTAAATTTGAATTAAATCAAAATGCTGTGGTTTTTGATGTTTGTTTTAAAGTATAATAAAGTATGTAATGTTCATTAAAGATGTAGCTTGATAAAGGTAGCTTTATGCGAAAGTAATGAAAGTGGATGCTAAGTCTTTTATTAAAATAGAAACAAAAGGAACTCCTAAAATAGTCTTGACTGGTGTAATTAAATATCAATAGACTAAATGATTAAAAAGCTAATACCAGTCCTGCTTTCTTATATATAGCCGCCTCTTTACATGCAATGTCAATCAATTCTTTCACAGAGTTCTGACTGCAAGGTGTTCCTGTTAGAGAAAGAAAAACAAAAAAACAAAGACTTATTAAACATCTGGAAATTGGAAAGGGTATGACTTTTTATATAGAAAAATTCCGTTTCCAAAGAATCGTCCCAATAAAGCAGCTGTCCCAAATAAGCAGTGTCCCCAATACCGGCTTGGATATTGTTATTAATAAACATGTAGTACTCATATAATGGTGTATATATATGTTTAGTTGGATGTGTCTTCTACTAATCACCAAATCAAATTCATCTTCTTTTCTCATTTAGACAAAAATCACGAATTTGCAAACCAAATTTTCTGTAGTTTTATTGTTGGAATGGAAAAAAGAGACCCTTCAATTAATACCAAAGGGTTTTGAAGGGGGGGGGGGGGTTCCTCTGATTAGTGTTGTAACCCAATGTAGATAGAGCAAAGTTGACGTCACTCGGATCTTTGTAATGGGCGTGATCTATATTAAATTTCCATGTGCTCGAGGTCCTTGGTCACATTGCAAAGTGTGCTCAAAATGGCCCACATAGTGAAGTGTTCACTGTTTGAGAAATATCCAACATTACAATTGGTCATTTTGCTCAGCATGACTCACGGGTATGTTTACAGCTTGTATAAACAAAGCAGCGTGTTTAGATACGTAGAGATATGTCCAATCGTTGTACAGCAAAAAAAAGCATGTGATTGATTGGACGAAAACATGAATATAGATCGCTCCCTTTGTTTGTAGCCTGTCATTTTTATGAGTAGTTCTCACTAAACGGTATTAATCAGACTATAAACGCCAAAAGTTACACATACTTTTGTGTGTTGGTATGTTATATCCGGCTGGCGTGTGTTATGAGCTTTTTGGATAAACGCAATAGAATCAATATTATGACGTCCTCCTAATCGCCTAATCACTGAACTGGTTGCCTCCCTCCCTGAAATATTGTCCATAAGGAGGAAAGTTGTGCAGGAATTCTTACCTTACAATTAAGGATATTTTGTACTCTAACTCTACTTTCACATCTTCGTTGGTTTGTTGTTGTTTTTTGTTTGTTTGTTTTTCTTGAGAGAGCAGTGACAGCGGTGCGACTAAGACTTCTCTTCTCTTCATGGTTTTCTTACATACGGTAGCATCAAAATACATATAAAGCGACATGTACGGACGTTACAAGCGTTCCCGAAACTCTTTATAAGAATGTGAATCATTTTACCTGGAAGAGCTTTTAAATGAATCATGCCGATCACATTCCCAGTCTTATTTCTAAAGACATTCCAGAAACGGTCAAACCTGGAAGCAGCCATTGTTGTTGATGTAAACACGGGGGTGTGTCTTCAATCAACCAATGAAAATCGTTCTTTTACAGTGACATGCGCATTGAATACTTTCGACAGATGTTTATTGTAGTTTTTGAGCCTTTGATTAGATAATTTTTCAACAATTTAACTGGTTTTTAAAAACCGCTTAGCAAATATAATATGAAAATTAGATTTCTAGGCTTATTTCCTTTCAAATGGTATGTCACACATTATGTTCTAGTCTCCAAAACTGTGTATGACAGCGAAATAAATCACCAGTGGTCGGTTTGTTTACGTTTTTCTTACACGTGCGGCCTTCAATGTGAAATAAGTTACGATAACCTTAATATTTGATTAAATAAAGCAATGAAATCAACTGAAATGAATGAAAAGGAGGCGATAAGTTACTTTTCACTCCACCAAATCACTAAAAATATTCTTTAATTTGTCTTTCGCGCCGCAAATTCGTTTTATTTCGGAGCAGTAATGCACTTTCCGTGTATTCAATAACTGGTACGGAATGTAAACAAAACGTTTATTTAATAAAATGATTCCCTCACCAAAAATATATTAAAATCATAATTGCATTTTACATAAAAAGTAATGATTTGTCGTTAGAAACAGTAAAATTCGATTATCAACATTTATACAGATTTCTTCAATGCACGTAATGATGTTCGATGACCCTGATTTGGCGGGACCCTAACTGGCTTTCTTCCTGGCGCATTCTGTTGAGAATCGGCGAGGGTGTCGGCTGATGAATTTGGGCTAGGTAAATCCGTAGAATATAAAAAATAAATAAATTCTTCTAAATTTAATCATCATAAATCATTTTACACAGTTGTTCTTGTGTGATATTGCAGCTGTCAACAAATTCTGTGATTCTGTGATATCGACGTGGCTAGATTTTTATTTGACCGGATTTCACAGTTGGGAGACCGGCAGACGAATACATTCAAGATGGGATTTATTATTTTATAAGGATAATTTTGTAAATTTTGGATTTTATATACTGATTGGTTTATTTTGTTGAATATTTCTGAATTCACTAGGATAAAATTTAGTAAAAAATGAGTCGCTTGGATTGTGTTTCTGATCTCGGTTGAAATTTGTCTAACTCAGCTGTTTCATTTCACAGGAAGGACCAGGGTGTCAGTCTTGTTGGGGAATATGTCAAAGAAAGGGTAAGTTGTTCCTCGTTAATACGATTTTTAAAAACTAAAAGAGACATTTTCTTTTATCTAGAGTATCTTATATTCTTATAAAATACCAACATATCCTGACAGCTGTTATTAGAGTTGAGATTGGTGTAGGGTGGGTAACTCATTGGGCCTACTTCTTAGCCCAAGCCAGCTAACTCTTATCTTTTGTTTTGTTTTATTTTAGATCACGACATGTACTCAAATCTAAACGCCAGCAAAATGATTCCGAAGTTGTAGAGCCTTCCCATAAGAGGAGGAGAACTATGGAAATGGTAAGTTTTTATTATTTCTCTTTTTTATCGACCTTTCTTTGTCTTTCAATTTCTATTCAACTTCATGTCATCATCCAATGTGGTTTTTTAAACATTTTGTTTTCAGGGGAGTCTTGAGATGTCAATAGGCAGCAGGAAACAGCAGTATAGGATTGAGGTAGGAGATTTGCTAACTTATTGCTTTCATTTCATTAATGAAACAGATTGTTTTTGCCACCTTTCGTGTCAATCTGAATCTAAGCTGGGTTCGTTGGCCTAAGACTAAGGGCAAGTTGACCTCAGTTCGGGTCGATGGGCGAATAAAATGTGTGTTCTTTACATTTTATTTAAAAACTGAGGCCATTTATGCACTTTCTTTGTTGTGCAAATCGATGTTTGTTGAAACAGCCATTATTTGCTATGGTATTTCGATGCTATTTGTCTTTCTTGACGTTTCATTCATTTCTTCGAGGACACAGGCAACCATGTTTTGACCCAGTTTCATGGCGCGGAATTTCCCTTTCCGACCAATGGTTGGCTGTAACGAGTTGCTGAGTGGGCGTGGCCTCACAGCTGTCCTCATAACAGGCTCAGACCGTCTGCCCTTCTTTTTTTTTCACCTAGTTTTTTTGTTTTTTTTTTTTCCTTTTTATTAATCTCTTTTCGGCTTTTATTTTATTGTTTTTATTTTTTTTTAAAAACCCGTAATCCATTTTGGTTTGTCCATAAAGTTTTCTACCCCTATCTATCTTTTTTTTTTTTATCATAACTTAATATTTTACTGGAAGTCACTTGATGTCAACTTGGCCTAATTTCAGTTTCGTTATCCATAAATTATTTGATAACTGCTGATGAAGTTATTCATTTATTCATTATTACCATTGTCATATTTGAAGCTTTACGTGAAGCTAAGCAAAAATATTGCTTCCTCCACCATTTGTGGACTAGTGAAATCATGCTTTCACCACATCCATGCGTTTGCTTTATACGTCTTATTATATGATGCGCTGTATTAATCGCTTGAATCATTCTTTCTCCCTCTCACATTACCAGTCCTTAGTATCTAATTGCCTAGTTCACATACACCCCCCCCCCCCCCCCCCAAAAAAATAATTTTAAAAGTGAACGTGAATCTAGTGTAACTTATTATTATTATTATTATTATTATTATTATTATTATTATTATTATTATTATTATTATTATTATTATTATTATTATATTATTATTATCATCATCATTACTATTATTATTATTATTATTATTATTATTATTATTATTATTATTATTATTGTTATCCTCTTTGGTACAATCATACTACGTCACCTTTCGCATTAGCTGCGCCCCCTAACTTCAAATTCAGTTAGTTGATTGCTTTTTTAATGTTAAGCACTGAGCATGTAGCTCACGAAAAGCTGATTATGACTCGGCATCTTTCTTCTTCTTCTTCTTCTTCTTCTTCTTCTTCTTCTTCTTCTTCTTCTCCTTCTTCTTCTTCTTCTTCTTCTTCTTCTTCTTCTTTTTCTTCTTCTTCTTCTTCTTTTTCTTCTTCTTCTTTCTAGCTTTATTATTGTCCTTTCTTTTCTTCCTGTCTTCCTTCATTCTTATAATTGAGCTTCATATAGCCTAATATCCACTAAATGTGCTCAAAATGCTTTCTCCTCTATGTCTCGTGAAAAGTAATAATCAGCCACCAACCCTAACAACTTCTCCCCTCCTCTTGCTGCTCCTCCTCCTCCATCACCTCGTTCTCTTTCTTCCCTTATGCCACTTTCCTCCTTCTTTCTTCCTTCCTTCATTCTTCTGCATTGTCTTCATCAGATGTTATTTTGAGATAAATCGTAAGATGCTTATGGTGTGTGTTCTGTGCTCTGTGAACTGTATCTTGGATAACTAATTAGCCATCATCACCACGTTTTCCTTTTTTCTTTCTTTCTTTCTTCCTTCCTTCCTTCCTTCCCTCCTTCCTTCCTCCCTCCTTCCTTCCTTCCCTCCTTCCTTCCTTTCTTTCTTTCTTTCTTTTTTTCTTTCTTTCTTCCTTTCTTCCTTTCTACATTCTGTCTTCATCGAAAGTCATGTTGATAATTGAGCTTGTGATCTGTTTTTTTATTGGATGAACCGTACTTTGATAACCAATAAGAACTTCTTTTGATGGGAGCTGTTGACTTCCGCTGTGAGGTCTGATACATGGAGCGGGACTATGGTAGTCTCAGACTAAAGCAAAGTCTGAGACTTTGTAGTCTCAGACTTTGGGAAGTCAGAGACTACGGAAAGTAAGCTATTCATGGGTCAGACTTCGTCCCTGACTATCAAGTCTCTGACTACGCTTGCGAAGTCTCAGACTACAGAGGTCAATCTATTTTTAACTGGGATTCCTCGGAAACGTATCACAAAACGTCATAGAAATGTGTTACTTTTCCAGCTGCGCATGCGTCATACGAAGTGGCACAGAAATCATATCTATTTCTTCTTCGTGTTTGTTTTGATCGGTTTTTTTTGTTGTTGTTTTTTGTTTTGTTTTTGCCCCACAAATAAAAATGGTGTGAGACAAGTTTAAGGGTGTAAAAATTGTTTGATAATGTGTGTGTGTGTAATGTTTTTAGTAAATATAAATAACGATGGCACTTAAATGATTCTTATCAACGGTGTAGCATTGTTCTAAGTCGAGAGCGGTGGGCGCTGCCTGAAGCATGGGGTCCCGAAAATACTAACGAAAGAGTGAAGATGGATAGGAAGCGGTGGAAACAATACAGACAATGGGCGTTTCGGGTACAAACCCTTCGTCGGCACAACAATAAACAAATAAACGTTGAAAACAAATAAGAAGAAATTGCATCGTCTGTACTCAACGATGGTTGTAGTGTGAACGAATCGTTAGCGTGGTGTGATAGAAATGATGAGGCCAGTGAGAGACGTGAAGTTTCTAGAAAAAAAAATAATGGGCGATAAAAGACATAATAGAAATGTAATAGCATAGTATAGTAAGTAGTAGATAGTATAGTAGTAGTAGTAGTAGTAGTAGTAGTAGTAGTAGTAAGTAGTAGTAGTAGTAGTAGTAGTAGTAGTAGTAGTAGTAGTAGTAGTAGTAGTAGTAGTGTAGTAGTGTAGTTAGTAGTAGTAGTAGTAGTAGTAGTAGTAGTGGTAGTGTAGTAGTAGTAGTAGTAGTAGTAGTAGTAGTAGTAGTAGTAAGAGTAGTAGTAGTAGTAGTAGTAGTAGAGTAGTAGTAGTAGTAGTAGTAGTAGTAGTAGTAGTGTATAGTAGTGGTAGAGTAGTAAGTAGTGGTAGTAGTAGTAGTATGGTAGTAGTAGTAGTATGGTATAGTAGTAGTAGTAGTAGTAGTAGGTAGTGATAATAGTGAAAGTAGTAGTAGTAGTAGTAGTAGTAGTAGTAGTAGTAGTAGTAGTAGTAGTAGTAGTAGTAGTAGTAAGTTACTATGAAACAGTATGTGTACCTGGAAAGTGTTTGGAATGGACAAGATGAGGAGTGTATGTGCGATTGTTGAATCTTCGAGAAAATAAAATAAAATAAAACAAAACCAAAAAAAAAAAAATAGACATAAAAAAAATAAATAAATAAAAATAAAATCAAAAACTGTCGGGTAGCCTTGTTCTAATCGCAGTACAATTACTCCCACCAGCGTATAGCACATATTATGATTTTGAAATTTAGTCTCAGACTACGATATTTACACCTGCTAAATCGCGGGTGTAAATTTCACCCGTTTAGTCCCTCGTTTAGTCTGAGACTTCGCGTAGTCCGGCTTCATGAATATCTTACAACGCCTTTTAGTCTGAGACAACGGATTTAGTCTAGGACTATCGTCGTAGTCCCGCTCCATGAATCAGAGCCCAGATGAGGTCAATTCTTCTGCACTGGATGTTATGTTGTTGCTTCCTGTCCCTGTCCTAGGATGAAGTGGGACTAGCGTTCTAAAAACAAGCAAGCATAAATACAGCAAATCACAACAGCAACTACTACGTCTTTGTGGTCAAATGGTATGACACTTGCCTTCGGCCTTTAGGTCCCTGGTTCGAGTCCTAATCTGGGCAATGCAAAGTTGATTGATCCGTGGAACAGGCTTTTTACTCGCATTCCTCCACCGTACTCGGGTTATAATGTGTACCTGAAGTGACAGTAAACATTTAGTGAATATTACTCCATATTAATTTTTTAAAACACAAAAAACCCCCAAAAAACTTGAGCTTTTATATAGCGCAATATCCACTTAACGTGCTCAAAGCGCGTTACAAGGGGTTCCTGACAATCTGTAACATGTAGAACGAGACATGACGACTGTTAGGCGATATTACATTTTTTTCCGACAGCGACAACGCTGTTAACGGCCAGGTACTCATTTTACACCTGAGTACGGTGAGAGAATGTGAAAAAAGAGCCTTTTCCAAGGACTCAACTATGCGCGGAGCGAGGTTCGAACTCAGGACCTTCCGATCCCAAAGCGAGTGTCACACCACAAGACCACATAGCCGTACATATATAGCTCAAGTTAGCAACATCAACCTCTGAATTAAGGGCAACACCGACAACAATAACAACCAATGTCAACTCACAATTCATGTAATTAATATAACATGACAGATATTTAGTAGTTTCTGTAGTTCTGTTGGAATCTAGGCTTCTTCTCAGTAGGCGCTGGTTAGAGTTAAGAGTCCTTTTAACAGACTTGGTCTTGATTCTCGATGACCCGTTAATATTCCCATCTGCCGTGATTAGTGGCATGATTGAGAAATACCAGCTGTCCACTGGAAGGCAGTTGATGATGTCTTGGAAATGAATGCGAAACGAAGGTAACTAGAGCTAGCTGTCTCCGACAACTGTTACTCGTTGATAGTTCGGTTACAGTGTTATTAGCCATCCCAGTGTAAAAAAAAAATAATTATTAAAAATGGCGGGCTGACCTTGATAATCCCTTTAAAAATCAATATTTATAAGGCCATGTCTGATTAAAAGTAGAACTTATTGCCTATTGCCTTTCGTTTGGTATTCTGTTAATAAGGCTGACAGATGGTTTTGAAGTAGCCTAGTTTCTTTTACTACGATATGAGACACAGAGGATGTGTTAACATGTTGCGTGTATGAGGATGAGTGGGTATGCACGCCACTGATGAAAGATTCAAGGCGCTCTAAGGCTCTCTTGGGTGCTTTTAATGAGGATGCTTGGGTTATCGAGCGAATGGGGGTTGGCTTGGTCATATCTTTGGCTTCAACGACATCCGCACCGCTACTCTTCTACCCTTCGTAAGTCATTCTTCTCAACGTCAATGCCATAATCATACATAATAAATTTTGCTGTGGAACAGAAGCGCCCGGGGCTAGGAATTGATTACAGTATACTTTTTATATATAAAATTATTATCGCTATTTGATACTGTTTTCTCAACCCAACTGCATGGAACGGAACGAGAATTCGGCAATCAAAAGATACAAATATTAAAACAGTAATGTGTTCATTCCTTTGAAATATAAAATTACATTTATTTTTAATGAAACGGTCTTCAGTTCAACGTCCATAAACTCATTAAGTTGTTGAATCTCCAGATGCGGTTTAAGACTCAAGGGTAGTTTGTCATTAGAAAGAGGGGGGGGGGGGGGGGGTGACTGACGACTTTACAAGGATACAAACCCCTGGCTTTTTGTTGAAATGGAAATATGTAATATTATCAATCAAACCAAGTGCATTACGACTATGTTAATTCAAGCCCATAATTAACCAGTAGATTTTTGACCAATCAAAGTACACTCCCAAACCCCTCCGACAAACTGGTTGTTTACAGTCAATGTAATGAATAAAATATTTACGTTTTTCCGCTCTTTGTTCTTGGTTTTATGCCTCCATTTGGGTGATAAGTTCTCACAAAATTTTCTCAGGCTATAAACGTTTATGGTTAAACTTAGTTGTTGTTTACCATAATAATATGATGATACGTATGTCTTCATCAAGGCTTTAGACTCTCATTGGCTTGTTAAATTCCTTAAACTTTCTAGATTCCAGTCTCGTTCTTATTATTATTTTCCCCAACTAGTAATATCGTTTTAAATTTACAATGGTTTCCGTTTATAAAGATGGTCCTGAGGAATCTAATGATGTAAAAATTTAATGAGGGGGTGGGGGGGGGGGGGGCGGTGAACAACGTGCATAAAGGCACGTAAAAGGACCCGTTTAAATCGAATGTTCTATAATAATAATAATAATAATAATAATAATAATAATAATAATAATAATAATAATAATAATAATAATAATAATAATTTATTGCATCCCAAAAAGGAAATTTTTTGTACAGACGTGTTATAATTTACACATAAGATAAAAATACAATGGAAATAGGATGTATATATATAAAAAAGGAGCAGCTCTATAACCAGAGCTGCGCTTTATAATATGAATAATTTCAACACTGTAAAATAGTTAAAACTGTCACTATAAATTGAACATTGAAAAGATTGCAAAACAAATAAATTAATAAATTAATATTTATATTTTTAAAAAGTAAAAATGAGAAATAATTATATAAAATGATTATTGCTTGTTGTTATAAAGCCTAATACTGGACGGCAGAAAAGATTTTCGGTGTCTCTCTGTTTTCGTTGAAATAGAGAAAGGGCGACCACTTCTTTCTGACATAATAATTGATGGTCTTAGTGGATGATACTGGTCATTTAATATTTTAGTTATTTTATTTATACAAAATTTCTCGTATAAAAGATCTACATCGTCAACATCATTTATATAGCGTTTAATGGATTTTTTAATATTTGAATTTATTTTGTTCCTTTCCACTGCTAAGCAATTGCCTCCCCAAGCTGTTATACAAAATGACAAAACACTTTCGATTACTGCTCTATAAAATAATGTGCAGAGGGTTTTATCTATTCTAAACTGAGAGAGTTTCGATAAAAAATATGTACGTCTGCACATCTTATGCCTACAGCTTCTACTGCCTTGATTGAGTGTAACTTTAAAATTAAACAAACTTTATGCCAATTTAATATTTCGTGTTAAACCATTTTTTGTTCTTAACGATACATTTTTGTTTTTATGTTCGAGATGCCAAACTGGTAACCTTGTCTTCTTTCATTACTTACTTGATGAATACAGAGGATATGCCTGCGGGATGATTTCATTGTACACACCGTATAATAATTGAATGGCTTATCTCCACTTTCTACTTATTCTCTCCCTTTGAATACGTCATCTCAAATTTTCCAAATCCGCCCTTGGAGTATTGGCTGTCTTGCCTAACCCCTTTATGAAAACACAGAACTCTTTGTTTTCTTTAGCTAGACACTAAGTCTTCATCTGTTGTAACAAAGGAGTATTCTGGCTTTTATCTTGAGGCATTTCAGTTTCTGAATTTCCTCTTTGTTCTACATTCATTTACTAATCCTTGCTTTTGTCGCTCACGGTCATTATTTTTATTTTCGTAGTTTTGAATTCCAAATCTCTCGCGTCCAATCAAGGGCAACCTCAAGGAATTCTTGGCTAGCCCTTCACCATCCACCTGTAGCCGAGGGAATACCCTTGAGGTGGTTGAACAATGCTGCATCTCAAGGTTTTTAATTATGTTTGAGGAAGTCTTTAAACATGGAGGTGGCGGTGGTCATGGTGGCTGGTTTTCTCAAATTCGTTTCAATCTCTTGAACATGTAAAGTGCATAGGCTGGGTCAATATATAATGTTCGCTAAATAATGGGAGATTACTCTAGAATGACATTAATCACCGAGAGGGGGTGCTTTTTGTTTTGGATTTAGCCCCGAGGTCTTTGTTTGAAAAGCTCACGGTTTAACACTTACCTTGAATTTTGAATTTACTCGCTTTGTTTATTTAGAGACTTTGGTAAAGTTGAGAGTTAAGCGGGTTTTGGCAATTTGTATCACTTGTAAGGAACGAGAGAGAGAGAGAGAGATAGAGAGAGAGAGAGAGAGAGAGAGAGAGAGGGAGAGAGAGAGAGGGGGGGATATCTTGTTGGCTGATTTTTGTCGAGGTTCCCAGTTTGAATTTCGTCATGGATCATAAGAAAGATATAGTAGGTACATGTGATGAAAAGGAAACCGAGACGAAGTTAGCAAAGTATGACGCTCAGGGAAATACTAACGAAAGAGTGAAAATGGAGAGGCTTCGTATGGGAACAAAACAGACAATGGACGTTTCGGGTACAAACCCTTCGTCAGTACAATAATACACAAATTAACGTGGAAAACAAATAAAATGAAATGTATTGTTGTGCTGACGAAAGGTTTGTATCCGAAACGTCCATTGTCTGTTTTGTTCCCATACGAAGCCTCTCCATTTTCACTCTTTTGTTAGTATTTTCAGGATCACCGGCTTCAGGCAGCCCCTACCGTTTCCGACGCTTTTGGAAGAGAGTTTGCGTTTCAAGTTTATTGCGACGACGAGACCCTTCCCATTCCCATCCAATCCACACTGTTGCAGCTTTGAAGATATCATTAAATTGTATAAAACAATGTAACAGTATTACAATTCACTTAAATGGAGGAAGGAAAGAGATTTATGGGTGTTTTATCCCCCCTTCTTAACATTCTCTCCATTGTATTATTATCTTCCTGCTTTTGTGTTTTTGTTTGTTTGCTTATGTGTGTGTGTTTTTTTTTTTTTTTTTTTTTTTTTGTGGGGGGAGGGGGGTGGGGGTGTTTTGTTGTTTTTTTTTGTTTTTGTTTTTTTTTTTGTTGTTTTTTTTGTGGGGGGAGGGGGGTGGGGGTGTTTTGTTTGTTTTTTTTTTTGGATGCTGATGATATTAGACTATCGTGTGTGTCAATTTTGACTTTCAAGTTTAGTTTCAGATCAGACTCATAATTATATTATATATTATAATGATTGCTCTTGGATACGAATTATCGATGTCCGCATCGTCTTTCTTTTCCTCGGTAGTTTCGTAGTTAGATTCTAAATCCTTTGCCTATCTCCACCATCTTCCTTTTACTGTCGCTTGGCAGTGAAATGACCTAAAAGTGTCGCAAGTGGCTGAAAATACTTAAAAACAAAATAAGCAAACGGAACAAGCGTTTTCTGATAACAGGAGTCCATCGGATTTGAGTTCAAATCTAATCTATACTCTTAGTAGGCGCTGGTTTGAATTCATTAATCATGGAAAGTAAAGGTTTTGTTTTGAATACATGCCACGCATTACAATGCCTCTGGGGCCAGTTTTTACTTCTATATCTTTCACGTTGGCACGTTTGAGAACAATCTGGGCGATTCAGGGTGATCATTCAAGTCCTGCTGGGTCTTTACACATATAATTAACGATTACACCCCACGTCACTGCAGGGGTGCGGATGCTACCAACTGCTGCTGTTGTTGCTACTGCTACCGTGCACCAACTAAACATCTTTTTATGATTTGGTCAGAAAATGAATTTCGATTTCGACTAAGACGACCTCCATCCAACCTGTTAAACATTCTTAAATACGAATTTTATAAAGAAGATCCGGGTTTTAGCATTTTTGGCAGATTTTGGGGGTACTTTTTTACAGGTTGGGGTTTATTTACATCGATTGAGAAGTGAAGTAAAAGTTTTTCTGGCCATTTTTTTTTTTAAGCGTTTTGTCAGTCTACGGCAGTTTTGCTGTTCCTGTTTGTAAACTTTCCACTGTTTTGTCATCGTTGTAAATTATAGAATTATTATACGAAAGATTAGGGGATTCCTCAGTTGGGTATTTTGGGGGCTGGTGGTCAAAATATTCATTAATTAAATTCATTTCATGGGTGTCTCACGTCTAACATGACACTTGAAAACAACTCCACGTGAATAATGAATCTGTTGCATTGGCTACTACTACTACCCGACTTGTCGACTGTCCATTCCTTCCACCTGCAACACACGGGTAAATAATATCCACTTGGATTTCGTCATGTCCGAACATGTCTAGGGTGTTTTCGTGACACGCAATTTTAAATTGGGCGTAAAGGAAGAAACTGGTGATAATAAATCAACAGTTTTCCATTGAAAGTTTGATTTCTAAATGAGAATATTCAATGTCGCCATTTTAAAAAGAAATAGTATATTTAGCCATATCTATTTTGATAAAATGGCTAAAAAGTGTTGGAGTTGTAGGCGTTGTCATTACTCTGTACTGTAATGTTTAAATAATCAATCAGCAATGGCCGTGTTTACTTTCCTGAAAAAGGAATTTTGTCACCTTTATTGCTGCACTTCGAAACTTGATGCTTTGTTGGTTTACTATTGATGCAATGCACTTGTTTAAAACAAAACCCAAATCATCCGCCAGCAAGATAAAACGCACCAACACACAAAACAATGTGTACCAACGATAGCCCTACTATAACACAAAACAATGTGTACCAACCATAGCCCTACTATAACACAAAACAATGTGTACCAACCATAGCCCTACTATAACACAAAACAATGTGTACCAACCATAGCCCTACTATAACACAAAACAATGTGTACCAACCATAGCCCTACTATAATACAAAACAATGTGTACCAACCATAGCCCTACTATAACACAAAACAATGTGTACCAACCATAGCCCTACTATAACACAAAACAATGTGTACCAACCATAGCCCTACTATAACACAAAACAATGTGTACCAACCATAGCCCTACTATAACACAAAACAATGTGTACCAACCATAGCCCTACTATAACACAAAACAATGTGTACCAACCATAGCCCTACTATAATACAAAACAATGTGTACCAACCATAGCCCTACTATAACACAAAACAATGTGTACCAACCATAGCCCTACTATAACACAAAACAATGTGTACCAACCATAGCCCTACTATAATACAAAACAATGTGTACCAACCATAGCCCTACTATAACACAAAACAATGTGTACCAACCATAGCCCTACTATAACACAAAACAATGTGTACCAACCATAGCCCTACTATAATACAAAACAATGTGTACCAACCATAGCCCTACTATAACACAAAACAATGTGTACCAACCATAGCCCTACTATAACACAAAACAATGTGTACCAACCATAGCCCTACTATAACACAAAACAATGTGTACCAACCATAGCCCTACTATAATACAAAACAATGTGTACCAACCATAGCCCTACTATAACACAAAACAATGTGTACCAACCATAGCCCTACTATAATACAAAACAATGTGTACCAACCATAGCCCAACTATAATACAAAACAATGTGTACCAACCATAGCCCAACTATAACACAAAACAATGTGTACCAACCATAGCCCAACTATAATACAAAACAATGTGTACCAACCATAGCCCAACTATAACACAAAACAATGTGTACCAACCATAGCCCTACTATAACACAAAACAATGTGTACCAACCATAGCCCTACTATAACACAAAACAATGTGTACCAACCTAATGGGACCAACACACAAAACAATATGTAACCTTAAACGTTTATAGTCTGCTTAAAACAATTTAGTTAGAACTACTCATAAAAATGGCTGGCTATAATAACAAAGAGCTGAGTGACGTCAATTTCATTCTATCTGAAGAAATAAACAATGAAATAAATAAAATGAATATATAACAAAGAAAAGAAAGGTAGGTGTGGGTTTAAGAGATTATTTAGATTAAAAAGCAGAAGTTTTGTTTTCTTTCTTAAAAAAAAAATCTTATTTCAGCTATCCGTTTGTGTTTCACTTTCTACTAAGACCCCAAATGAATAGCAGATAATGGATATTCCCAAAGGGACATCTTCTTCCCATTCACCCAGTAATAGATGGTTTAATATACTGCGTAGTTTATCAGTGGCAGAGGTCAAGAAACTTCTGGGCTATCCTATCCGATCACCACGCCAATTGGATTCAATAGTCTGATGTCACGTCGCCCAGCAACGGCGGCCATCGTGGTTCTAAACCAAGAAAATTGATACTTTTTATTCTTCATGCTGGCAAGAACTTTTCATATGTCTTGTGATCAGAATGTGTAAAAATCAAAATATAATCAGATTTATAATGTTTTTTTCTCCTCTGGATACGCTTTTATGCTCGTCGGAGAAAGATTTCATAAGGGCGTCCGCCATTGTTCCGATAGTTTAGAGCCAGTTACTAAGTTACCATGCGTCATTACGAGGGAAGTGACGTCATGACTGTTGAAGCGTATTGGAATAGAATATACGATATAAAAACTGCCTCTGGCCATACATTAGCTGTTGTCTCGCGAAATCTGAGGGCCTCGATAGCTCAGTTGGTAGAGCACTCGCTTCACACGCAAATAGACTGATCGAAATCGAAGCTTTATTTTTCTGTCCACCCACTGTTGATTGGGTAGCTGGCTCTGTTTTATCTGGCGGAAAGTATTTTATGTTAGACTAGCGCGTTATCCGAATGGTTGCAATTGCTAGTGTCCGTTTAACGCTTTAGTGACCGGGATAAACTCCGGCTCCATGAGATGTTTGTTTGCTGTGAAGGACTTCTTGAAGAAGGCCTACCGCGAAATTTGGCGGGACAAAGTGGCGTTACCAGCGATGATTAGGGATTACGATCATTTGTCAAACATGGAGTGTTATGAACGAAAGTTCCAACAGACTCAATCCCCTGGACAACCATGCTTCAGAGAGTAGCTGAACGGTTGCTTTCTTCCCGCGTAAACGCCGATGATTGCGGTGTGTGATAAGATGGCACACTCTGATTGATGTGTATTCGTGCGTCACAACGATAGAGCGGTTCGTCCTTTGGGATATACGTTGGCCAAATATAACTGCGCATGGGAATAACAATTTTTGCTGTCAAATGCGGTTAGAACATATCAAATGGCATCGTGATGGTAGACTTGTTACATTTTATTTTTCTATATTATTTTTCAAAACTTTTTTTTTTCGTAGCTTTGTAGAAACTTTTAAGAAAAAATAATTAAGAAAGAAAAACAACAAAACATTAGATGGAAGTAAGCGGATCAGTCATATTGACAAACCTGTCATACTGACAGTGCCTTTGCTTCACGCATGTTCTTGGTATTTTTTGTTATTCTTTCTTTTTACTTTCTTTCTTTCTTTTCCACCACAATAAGACAACAGATGTAAGTCTGTTTTGTCAATAATAAAGTAAACACAGGTGTGTGTGTGTGTGTGTGTGTTTTGAACATTCGAACTTAAAATACCAGAAATATAATAAAACAAATGACTATACGACAGTAGTAGGAAAGAGGGTGGGACTGGGGGTCGGGTTGGCAAAAGTCAACATATCGAGATTTCAAGTGTCAAACCAAACCATTGTTGAAAAATGGATGTTGACGTGTGCAATTATTAGATGTCCATCATTTCTCATTCCGTTTCCTGGTAATCGCACAATGCATCCATCTACCCATCCATCCATCAACGCTGATTCAACCATCTTGCCACCCAAACACGTCAGCCACACGTTCTAATGACCGTTGTCCAACATCCACAAACAAACAGATAATTGTACTCCAGCAAAGAGATTGAATAATATAACGTTAGCGTTAACAAACAGATAATTTACTCCCTTTAGACTCCAGCAAAGGGACTGGATATAATATAACGTTTGCGTTGCGTTCTAACTATCTATGAGTCCAGTACGCTAACTGCCACACTGCCATTGCCCCCAGCGTTGCTTGATATCCATTGAAAATACATTGTGTATCTGAAATTAACGACCTGGTCATCACGTCACCAATCAATCAGCTGGTCAGTCGGTGATTGTGTCAGTCGGTCGGTCGGTTTGTCAGACAGTCGGATTGTCTGATTAATTTCAGGTTTCAACTAAAACGATTGCTTATTCTGTCGTGTTTGGTTAAAAAAAAACAAAAAAAAAAAAACAAAGACAAATAAAAAGTAGCACGGGTTGTTGGCCTTTTAGACCAGTTTTGCTGCCATATTTTACAAGGGTCTGGATTTCCTGGCAAGCGAGTGATTCGAAAAGCAACTTTAAAGTTGTTTTGTACTCTAACTTTCTTTTTCCAAGCGCTTTTAGCTACCCTAAAAAAAACGTTACAAGTTGTGTCTAACTTCTCTAAGTACCCAAAAAAAAAAAAAACACTCCTGTCCACTGGTTCATTTCAGTCAAACGTTCGACCCATGCTTTTGACTGATGTGAATATTAGTTATCCGGGAGGGGGTGGGGGTGCAAATTTAATAATCAGTGAATTCTACTTCGCCATATCATGGTTCTTTTTTGTCCATTTCAAAATGTAAATTTTGATAACATTGACAAAGGTATCCCTCTCCCCTTCTCCTATAAAAAAAACCCAAAACAAACAAAAAACAAAACCAAAACAAACAAACAAAAATACCGTTGTATTTGCAGTTTATATAATACATTTTATATGGTCTTTTATCATTTCATAGTCTTTATATGTTGTTGTTATTATTATTATTATTATTATTATTATTATTATTATTATTATTATTATTATTATTATTATTATTATTATTATTATTATTATTATTATTATTATTACTACTACTACTACTATTATTATTATTATTATTATTATTATTATTATTATTATTATTATTATTATTATTATTATTATTATTATTATTATTATTATTACTACTACTACTACTACTACTACTACTACTACTACTACTACTACTACTACTACTACTACTACTACTACTACTACTACTACTACTATTATTATTATTATTATTATTATTATTATTATTATTATTATTATTATTATTATTATTATTATTATTATTATTATTATTATTATTATTATTATTATTAGTATTATTATTATTATTAGTATTATTATTATGTTGAATATTTTTTTGGATTCATACCTTATTCTATATTATTAATGTGTTTATTCGTAGATCCCCCAATTTCCACCATATCCTCCTTCCCGTCCTTCTCGTCATCCATCCTTGTCAAAGTCCGTCACTATCTCAAGACAATTCGTCAATTAAGTCGTCTCAAGAATATGTTAACATTTTGGCTTTGAAGTTTGTTCAAACTTGTTAGTTTTTGGATTTAGATAGGCAGGATAACAACTTCATCGGGTGCAACTTTTCCTTTGTCCACGGTGAGAAAGCCATAATAAGCCGATATCGTCCACGTATCGTATCGTCCACGATGTTGGTTCTTTAGTAACCTGACCAGGAAGTTTTGACAAAGGTTAAATTTTCCAGAAATATCACTGTTCCCCTTGTTTCCACGAGTCAATTTTTCTTTTTATTCTTCGCTCTACTAACTGAATACATTTGTGTACCCTTAACGTATCTTCCTTCCACGATAGGATAATGCAGGATGACATGTAACTTTGTCACAGGGCTTAACTTAAGGACTCTCCTGGTTTCCATCCGCATGTTGCCCAGGCTGACGAGTAACAAGGAAAATGGTAGTTGTGTATAGTATGCTCCATCTTCATCGACTTCGCTGCCCATCACTGGCAAAACATTTTATTTTTAATTTTTGGCCGGAATAATTGAATTTCAATTAGCAACAGATTAAGATGATCAGCAACTTGTCGGGAAGACTCCAAACTTGCAATTGATTGAAGTCTCTGGTTTGCGCGTGAATGACAAGTTGCGGGTCAGTCTTATTTGATGAATATTTGAAGTTAAAAGTCTTTTATCTAAAACTTTTTAGCAAAAATGTGTTTTGCTAATGTACGGTATTCGTATTATTGTGTTCGGTTTATCCACTGGGCTCTGACTTGATTAACAAGGATTAGTCGTTCCGATAAATTTATAGAAAAAAAAAAAAAAACAGGCTTTATCGTTGTTTTATCCCCCCTAGAAGAGAACCGGAACAAGGGATGTCTGTCATCCTTTGCGTCTTGCTTTAGAACAATATTATCATCTTTCCATCAGGGTAATAGAATAATATCATCACCTCTTATTCTACGATATTTTGGTGAAGGCAAATTTAGATCTTTCTAAATAGGATAGATGTCGAATGAATATCAGGTAAAAATCTCGTAGCGCGTCTATGTACGTTCTCAATGTTAACAGACTGTCGCTTAAATTAGAGACTCCAATTACTAGTGCTAGTTTTGGACATGATAAGCTTAACCAAACTGTCGTACTCTGGAAAATACAAAAACGTGTAATTTTTAAAACTTGGCACAGAAAACATGTCTTTCAAATATCACTCGATTTAAATGACCCTCATCTAAGCAAAGACTCTCGAATCTGGGACTTTAATTAAGGATGATTTCGCGAAGTCCCAAGTTTAAGAGTTTTTTGCCAAGATATTTGAAGGACGGTTTTTCTGGCCACATTTTAAAATACATGTTTTTTCAGAGTACGGCAGACATCACCCTCAAATGTTTATTTAAAAAAAAAAAATTTCTCACTTGTTCTTGTCTAGCTCTCTTTGGATTCGAGTTCCATCACATAAATCTCACTGGTGGCCATAAAAAAAAAATAAAAAAAATAAAAGTCCCTTTATTCATCCCCAAGGGGAAATTTGTCTTTAGGGTCTATTCCAAGGGAAGACTGGAATAACCCAAGCGTCAGCCGCAGAGCAGCGCCGCAAAGTGAGCTAGGGCGAGGTGACTTGCTCAAGGCCACACAACGCAGCGGCGGGTGATTGAACTCGGTACCTTTCGGGTAGGAAGCAAAGACCGTACCACTGAGCCACGCTGCCCCATTAAGCACTTATGTTTGTTCAATTAGTATTTGCAGGCAGATTCCTTGCTGTACGAGGACCCATCTTTTTTTTTTTCTTTTCTTTTTTTTTTTTTTTTCTTTTTTTTTATTTTTTTATTTTTTTATTTTTTTTTTTTTTTTTTTTTTTTTTTTTTTTTGATAATCTTCTTCTCAAGACCTAACCAATTATCAATTTATAAGAATTACCCGCCCTTTTTATCAGCTTGCTAATAGAGTAAAGTATAGTGTTTTGAACAAAAACTTTGTGGACCCGTCCATTGTATTCAGAGTGAGTGTGCTTTTCTATCAGGACATAAAGGGGTGCTTGCTATCTTTTCAATCCTCTTAACGTTTTAGTAAAACTCACAATGATCAATTTATGAGGCATACATGACGTTGATAAAAGAAATCGACTTTAACTTTAAGCGGATAAAGCTAATGTGGCAATTAGTCAGTTTTTGTAATGTACAAAGAATGGTCTCTCTCTCTCTCTCTCTCTCTCTCTCTCTCTCTCTCTCTCTCTCTCTCTCTCTCTCTCTCTCTCTCTCTCTCTCTCTCTCTCTCTCTCTCTCTCTCTCTGCTCCCCTATTTGTGATCCATGCGGGGAAATTAGAGTTTAGGGGGTGGGGGGGGGGGGGTGTGACTGGAACTTAAGAGAATATCACGCGAAGTCCCAGGTTTGAGAGATTTTGCCAAAATGGGGGTCATTTAAATCGATCGATATTTGAAGGACGAGTTTTCTGGCCAAATGTTAAAATATGGGATTTTCCAGAGTAAGCAGTATGTAATATTATACAACTACTATGAACAGCGTTACGCTGGACTCCGCAAAGAAAAGGGAACCGAGGTCGTAGACCTAATGAAGCATGGAGAAGAACTGTACAGAGAGAACGTAAAGCCCAGGGCCTCAGCCTGCAGACCGCAACCAACGCAGCGAAAAAAAAAGAGCTTTATATAGCGCAATATCTACTAAATGTGCTCAAAGCACTTTACAGAGGGTCCCTGGTCAACAGCAACATTTAACATGTAGGACGGGACATGAAGCCTGTTAGGCGATATTACAATTTTTCGGACAAAGACAGCGCTGTTAACGGCCTGGTACTCATTTTACACCTGAGTACGGTGAGAGAATGTGAGTAAAGAGCCTTTTCCAAGGACTCAACTATGCGCCGAGCGCGAGGCTCGAATCCAGGACTTTCCGATCCGAAACCGAGTGTCATACCGCTAGACCACATAGTCGCACAAAAAAGACCAAGGACATTAGCGATCATTCGGCCGCTGTTGTCTCAAGTAACCGACGGCGCAGAGAGGATTGAATGAGTTGAGTGACTACTTTGAACAAACACAAATATTATGTATCCCATAATCCCTCGTAATGACACATACGCACCAAAACAACTTTGAATGGGCACATGCCTGCCAGCAGAATCAGCTGACTCTCAAGTTTGTGAGCATTCATAACAATGTTTCAACATATTTAAGCGAAGAGTTAGACTGCATGCAGCAACATTGCCGGCCATGATGCAGCGTCAGACATGTTTCAAAAGAATTTTTTAGTATTCAGGTCATTTTCTTTGGCAAACAGGCATTTAGTGTATATTGCGCTATAGAAAGCTGTTATTTTTTTAATTACTTGGCTGGTAACAGCGTCGCCTTTGTCGAAAAAAAGCCAACCAAACAAAAAAAAAAAAAAAAAAACAAAAAAAAAACAACAAACAAACGAGCTTTTATATAGCGCAATATCCATTATACGTGCTCCAAGCGCTTTACAAAGGGTCCCTGGCCAATAGCAATGCCTTACATGTAGGACATGACATGAAGCCTGTTAGGCGATATCACAATCTTTTTATTCGGACAGAGATAACGCTGTTAACGGCCAGGTACACATTTTACACCTGAGTACGGTGAGAGAAGGACTCAACTATGCACCGAGCGAGGCTCGAACCCAGGATCTTCCTATCCGAAAGCGAGTGTCATACCACAAGACCACATGGCCACACAGAAAAAAAGACAAAGACATGTCACGTCTTACGTTTGAAGTTTTGCTGTTGGTTTTTAGTCCCCCTTGTAAAACAATTTGAGCACATTTAGGGGCCATTACGCAATCTGAAAGCTCAATCTCAAGTCATCATTGGACAGAAAGCGTAGCCTTCCTCCTGATTTCCCCGAGCGCGTCCCGGCAGTGACGCTAAAGAGGTGTCAGTGGGGTCTGGGTGAGAAGTGGTTAAAGATTGTTTTATGGAGACGCATTCTAATGGATGTGTGTATGTGTGTGTGTGTGTGTGTGTTAATTGGGGTACCTAGTCAGAGGGTATTACAAATTATGGTGGTAATCAGTGATTTTTATTAGCGGTTGCAATTATAATAAAACCACGGTAGTTCCGGTTCATTCATCCACACCCCTCACCAATGCCCAATGCCCTCTTTAGGTTGCTATGTATGACACCCACCCTTTAAATCAACCTCCCCCCCCCCCCCTTCTGCCCTCCTCCGTTGCCTCCTTTTCTTACCAAGTATTCAGCCAGGGCCTCTTTTCTAAGTCCCCTCTTGAGTTTGTTTCAAGTTTGATAGCACCAAACTAGATTCCAGTTTAATTTTTTTTTAAATCATTGACTTTAATTCATAAATCAGGCACCTACACTTAATTTAATATTAATTTGCTTAGATTTGGTATTTTGAAATCAAACAAAATATAAATGAATAAATATTTCAAAAATAAATAAATAACAAACAAAACTTGTCACAGAAAGCGCCTGTTGAAATCAATATATTTATATAATATAGTTTGGCGTACGCGTGGGGAGATTCAGCCATAGTGCATAAAATTTACCAGAATTGGTGTCATGTCAAAAAGTGGAGGGCTATTGTCATATTGTAATGGCTTACTTTAATCAATTCAGTTTGAGAGATGAAAGAGAGAAAGACAGCTGGTCGTATATTGGTGTGATAATTTGAGACCCAAAGCCACCTGGAGTTATATTATTATTGTGTCATACACATCCTTGATTATTAAGATTGCCTGCCTGCCCTCTTGTCGTGTTTTGAAATTAAGACTGAATTGACCACCATCTTTTACTACCCTTTACATCTCATTATTATATTTTGGTTTGCTCGCTCTTGTTGCATTGAATATTTTGCTTTCTTCAAACATCTGCATTTTTCTATTAAATTGGGATTTGTGTTTTAATTTTATTTATTTGTTTATTTATTTATTTCTTGGTCTTTCTCGGTGGCCGTATCATGCAAGTCCATTTCATGTATCCATGATTCCATCCATCATTTGTATGAATAGTTCTCGCTGAATTGTATTAATCAGACTATAGCTACGCATTGTTTTGTTCGTAAGTACGTTATATCCGGCTGGCGGATGTTATGAGTTGTTTTAAACTAAACGCATAGCACCAATAAAATACCTATCCCTTTATTTGAGCAATTATTAATCGTGACGAAAAAAAAAAAAATGAACGTGAACCGGAAACGCAACAACGATTGAAGTAGTTCTCACAATCCCTGCCCTCTCCATCTTTTAAACTAAACGCATAGCACCAATAAAATACCTATCACTATATTTGAGCAATTATTAATCATGACGAAAAAAACCCCCCAAAAATTCTGAACGTAAACCGGAAACCAACAACGAATGAAGTAGTTCTCACAATCTCTCTCCATCTTTAGCCACGTTGCCGCAAGTAAATCACATCTTCCAAAGCGTTGGACCGAGGAGTTACTCTTGTTGGAGCTCTTACGATTCCCTGGCTAGATCACCGCAGGGATTCGAGCACCCCACTGTAGACGCACCAAGTGCTATCAAAGAGAACGACTGACACTAAGAAAGATGTCATCTTCATCATCAGCAATTTACCCCCGAATCGGCGCTGTGAGGACTTACTGGAGCATGGGGCGAAGCTAGCAGGAAGTGTAGGAGTTCTGAAGTTCCGCTCTAATTTAAAACGCCTATCTGATTTTGGAAACGACTTTTAGGGTCTTACTCAAAACTTTCCTCGCCGCGAAGAGCGTCGCGTGTGCGTTTGTAGTAGCTATGGTGGATTTACCATTAAACCAGGGGCAATTAAAGAACATTTCTCAACGGTTTTCATTCAGTCATCCAGTTGTGGCAAAGACCCCCGAAGCATTGTTAGTTAGTTATTTCACCAGCGGCAACTAACTTGGAGGGTCTGAAGATATTGAATGTTGGTTGTTCAATGATTTTAAAGGATTGTTAAAGTTGAAGGGTGCAATTGGTATCCCCAATAAAGATACCCATCTCACACCTGTTAATGATAGCTCAGGACTGCCATAAAATTTAAAAGCAATAAAAGTGACTGTCCATCACTTTTTTTTTTCATTCGTTTGGTAACCAAGAGCAGTATTTGTAAACGATGTTTCGCCTATAAACTACACTACCGTATAATGAAGAAAAAAAATATCATTGTTACAATTTGTGACCAATCGTCTCAAAACGGTGTCATGTCCAGATGAACATGATGCCTAACATTTTATGTTTAATTCAACTTAATTTTTTTTTTTGGTCAAAATAAATACAATCATTCTGGATAGGCTAGTGAGTTTTATCTTAACTTCAAAAATAAAGCAAAACAAACATACAAAAATAAAAAATTAAAAAATTAATAAAAGATAACGTTTAATTTTGTATCCTTCCTTTCAAAAATGATAAAGAAAAAAATCACAGAGAAAAAAAACATTTTAAAAAGATTGTTACAATCACTGTTGTTTGATGACGCTCCCGTTGGGAGGTTGCTTCCTCCCTCTCTCTCTCTCTCTCTCTCTCTCTCTCTCTCTCTCTCTCTCTCTCTCTCTCTCTCTCTCTCTCTCGCTCCTTACAGCTCTAGTCCACTTCCGCGATTACCCATGCTGAATAACTTTGCATGTTACAGGATCTAAAAATTAATCATAAATACAAAGATACGCTCACTTCCGCTGATCAACCATTGCCGCCTGAGTGAGCACATTCCTCCACACCGACGCAACACAATATGTTTCCAAGGAGCTCCCAAAACTATGACCAGCTGCGTCACTTCCGCTCCATTGACATCTTTTTATATCTTAGTGTTAGAGTGTCCCAGTTTCGGAATTATTGATTTGATTCGCACAGCATCATTATCACCATCATCAATAAAAATCGCTTAGAGTCTGGTGTCTCGGAGTTATAGCGCTATATGCTATATAAGTTTCCAGCATTATTATTAAAAGTAAAAGCAACTACCACCGGCATCACCACCACCACCAGTAACAACAGCAGCATCAGCACCAGAAGCAGCAACCTGCCACCACCACCGGTTGTAACAATGAAAACAACAGCATCAGCAGAAATCCATCGCCGTCACAACCATCATTTGTAACAACAATAAAAAGACAAAATTACCTGCAATAATGTCTACTACTACTACTACTTCTACTACTACTACTACTACTACTACTACTACTACTACTACTACTACTACTACTACTACTACTATTACTACTACTACTTCTACTACTACTACTACTACTACTACTACTACTACTACTACTACTACTACTACTACTACTACTACTACTACTACTACTGCCACCACTACTACTACTACTAACAAATATTTTTTTAAACAACAAAAAAAAAAAAAAAAAAAAAAAAAAAAAAAAAAAAAAAAAAACAACTGTAGCAACATCAAAAACACCACCAACAGCAGCAGCAGTAGAATCTGAATGACATAACACATTACCCATTTCTTACCTCCTTCCCTCATACTCAATACTCTCGATTTTCTCTCCTCCTCACACATGATGATTAGCACAAAGAGTCCTTATAGTAATTGTACAAACATGTCAACAAGGTTTGAAACCTGTGAAAATTACCCACCGCCTTACACTTACACATGTAGCCTATTAGGCCATTACATCTGGTGTTATTTTCATAACACACTTAAACCGTTTACAACTTCCGCTCAAAAGTTTGCATATTAATTAGTAAGTAGGGTATCCCCCACATGCTTCACAGTTTTGATAAGTGGGTGGGGGAAAGGGGGGGGGGGATCGATAAATATTAAAAACGTACTAAGACTAAGAACAGTTCCCTCATCGTCTCCAGATTGCTATGGCTAAGAGCATTGATTGTCTTACAAACGGCGTTGGTCTCATCATGAAAATGAAACAAAATATTTTTTTAAAAGTTACATTTAAGATTAAAGCATGCATTATATCAATATTATTACGACACGATAAATAATAACGTGAAGTTGAATGTAAGCATGAATTCATCTTAACTACGCCACTACCACATCATCTCATTCATCTGTGGTGTTTCAATCATCCTGTTTTGTTGATAATGGGGAAACCCGAGACGTTCATTTGATCTGTTTTTGTCATTAAATTGAAGCTTACATTCAACTTCACGTTATTATTTATTTCTTCGAGCTTCGAGCAGCAAGATTTACACTTACGAAACATAGAAAAACAAAAATATATAGATACAGCAGGGCAGCAACACACGAGTCAATGAATAGGACAGGTACCACGAAGATTATCAAGAAAACTGAATACACCTGCGTTAGAACGATACAATCTTTAATTTTTAAAGTTACAGTTAAGGGTAAAGCATACATTTCAATATCACAACACGAACTCAATACGTACTTATATTAATTTACATTTGACAGATAAGGGGGGGGGGGGGGGGGGTATGCGTATGTGTGTTTGAGAAGAAAAAGGAGGCGGAGGGAGGGAGTGTGTCTGTGTGTGTGTGCGAGAGAGAGAGAGAGAGAGAGAGAGAGAGAGAGAGAGAGAGAGAGAGAGAGAGAGAGAGAGAGAGAGAGAGAGAGAGAGAGAAAGGGGGGGGGGCATTTGCGTTTCACAAACAAAAGCTTTGAATGTTAGCATCCTCTGCTCTGTACATCCCTTTCCTATAATTTAGAAAAAGAAAGATTGATAAATGTTTAGTGTTGACAAGACAGAGCAATAGTAGTAGTAGTAGTAGTAGTAATAGTAGTAGTTGTTGCAGCACTCGCAGTTGCCGTCGTGGTTGTCGTCGATTTGTTTTTTGTTTTGTTTTTTTAATGTACGCAAGAAGCAAAGTATCAATTAAAGGAATACAGAACAAACACAAATATGAATGCATTCCTTTTTCACACCTTCCTTCTCATAATAAAAATTGTCAAAATCAATGACATCAAACTGCTTTTGACACTGCAAGTGCAAGTGCACGCAATAATTGCTGATTGTGTTATTTACATTATGGATGTTGATTCAAGCATGTCACTGTTTCGACTCTCTCGTGCATAATAATGAATATTTTTCAGACACAAATCAGCATTAAGATTTATAATATATATAATCAAGCAACGTGGTGCATACACAGTCTAATCAACCCGACCCAGCATCAGTTCGTCTAGCCTCCATGCCTAGCCAAGACCTTGAAATATTAAAATGGGAAATCTAGGGGCTTGTCGTAATGAACTTATTTTTGTATCAGTTAAAAATAGTCACACAAGTGCTCACTTTATACGGATTACATGCGATATTGACTTATATACCTTAAGTAACCATTAAATTACGTTAGCATACATTCCCGATTTGACTTTGAAGCTTTCCTAGGGCTGTCTGAAACTCATCATCATCATCCATCGTTGTTTGTGCTCTTGAGCACGTTGCCGGTCAACTGTCTCCACGAATCACGATCCTCTGCGGTGCGCATGACATCTGGGTTTCTGAAACTCTATGCGAACCAAATTCTAAGGTGGTATCTCTGCATCACATCACCAAGTATGAGAGCAACATTACCCAAAATCACACCACCAGACTGAAGAGCACCAAAGAGAACTACCCAAAAAAAAAACCCCCAAAAAACGATCTTTCTGACACCTTCACCACCTCCATTTCCAATTTCGTCATCGTCGTATTCATCATATCCTCAATATCAGCATCGTCATTATCCAACTATAATCTACCCCCCCCCTCTCTCTCTCTCTCTCTCTCTCTCTCTCTCTCTCTCTCTCTCTCTCTCTCTCTCTCTCTCTCTCTCTCTCTTAACACATTATGTTTGCATTATATTTTGCTTATGATCACATCCCTTCCGTCACTTCTCCATGTTTCAACCCTTTCCTTTCCACCTTAATCCGAATGTAACCCAACAAGCCCTCCTCCCCTTCTCGATACCCGTGGTAATCTGTATGCACAACGACTTTGAGTTCAAAGGTTAATCTGTCAAGGATTATCCCAAAACCCAATTGGTTCGGGAAATTCCCAAAGACTCGCATGCCAATGAATGAACCATTAATTTTCCCGCCAGCCACATAACTAGAACTAAAACGACAAACAGAAAGCAGATTGATAAAATTTTTTTTTTTCGCTCTATCCATTTAAAAAAAAAAAATTTGGGCCAGAAAGCCTCTGCTTTCTTTTTTATTTATTTATTTATTTATTTATTTATTTATTTATTTATTTATTTATTTATTTATTTATTTATTTATTTATTTATTTATTTTTTTATTTATTTATTTATTTTTTGACCACAAAAAATCCTACTTCATCGATTGATTAAAATGGCAAAAATTCATAAACCCAAATGATTACTCATTTTGTAAACCTCAAGATTAAGAAGATTACTCTCTCTCTCTCTCTCTCTCTCTCTCTCTCTCTCTCTCTCTCTCTCTCTCTCTCTCTCTCTCTCTCTCTCTCTCTCTCTCCCTCTCTCAGATGAGACAGGGGGTGGGGCGGATTATTTTCATCATTGCTGTGGATGAAGGGGTGGGGGGGGGGGGGGCAAAATGAATAAAAGTTACTTTGTGAGTATACTGAAGAAATGTCTTATACCTCCCTCGAGGCAAATGGGAAATCTATGAAAACTATTATACTCTACTGGAGGTCATAGTCATAGGATTAAGATTCGATTCTGTTCTACACTCAAAAATTGGACATACAACATTGTTTCCTGTATTCCCATCCCCCTCACCAACACCTTTTTTGTTTGTTTTCTTAGATTTATCCTACTGTTTTGTTTACCGTATCAAAACAAGTTGCTTGATCGGCCATTTCTTCACGTTACGGGACGACTGTCTTTTCAATTCTTATGCAAAGTTGACATAGAGAATCTGATAGATTGGTCAAGACAGTGCTAGAACTTAAACTCTCCTCGGAAATGTATGTTTGTTTTTTCTTTGTGTTATTCGAGTAACCACTTCATTTAGAAAGTGTGTATTGCGACAGTGGTTTCATGACCAGTCAGTATTGAGTTCGACTTAAAAGAAATTAGAAGAAAAATCGCAATACATACAAGTTGGTTCGTTTTTGGCCGTGCTGTTTTTTTGGCAGGCAGTCGCTTTCAAGATTATTCAATTGTCTGTCATTAGGGTAAAGCCGACGTTTACTTATCTTCAGGTCCCATAACCCAATTCCCAATGGGCTCATTGTTATCATTGTTGGTGAAATTTCAAAAATGACCCAAAATATTGTCCATTAAAACAATGTTAAACTAGGCCCATAAGGATGTCCATGTCCGTCTTGCATATTATTATCTGCACGTTGGGTAAAGCAAAATAGAGACTAGGATATATGAGAGCCAAGCATCATGGTCATTTGAATTTTTACTCACCGTACTCAGGTGTAAAATGAGTACATGGTCGCTAACAGCTTTGTCTCTGTCCGGACAAAAAAATTGTAATATCGCCTGACAGGCGTCATGTCTCGTTCTAAATGTTACGTGTTGCTGTTGGTCAGGGACCCCTTGTAAAGCGCTTTGAGCACATTTAGTGGATATTGCGCTATATAAAATCTCAATGGCTACCATGCGTCTCTTTTTGATATATATGTAGATAACTCCTAATTTTCAAAAAAAAAAAAACAAAAAGTCAAATAGCTTTGATCTGTTATGTCCACTCTTTCCATAAAATAACAGTTTTTTAATCCCATTTCCTTCAGCTACGTGGTAGATTTTAATTGAAACGCGCATGACCAAAGCTGCTGACGTCGCAAAATAAGCCAGATAGGGACGGGTTCTTTAGAGTTTTAATCCAAACAATTTTTGTTTCAGCCGCCCCTAAAATTGCAATTCGGGGACTGGCTTCGTGTCTTTATCTTCAAAATGTTGATGCTCTTATGTCACCTTCTTTCCTTCCGTCTCATTAAACGTATCGCTATTTTGTCTGGGTGCGTACTTAAAACCTCCACATGTATCGGGCCTTTATAATAGTGACGTTATAATTTTTAGTTAGTTACCGTGTACATTCTTGTCTTTGAGATGTTGATGTATGTAACTACCAATAACATCTATGGACTGTAGACTGGTAACCACGGTAAATTCTCCACAAATATATTTACAAATCTTGTCAGCTACCGTTATTAACCCACTAAGCTATTTAACCCTTGTTGACAAAAGAGATATTATGATTTACGGGATCTTGTGTTCCTAGATTTTGATAGTTTGATTTATTATACTCGTACTTATATTATTTGTAATAATTGATTCGAGGTTTTTTTGTTTTTTTTTTGTTTGTTTTTTTTTTTTTTTTTGGGGGGGGGGGGGGGTTCTTGTTTTTTTTTTATTTTTTTTTTTGGGGGGGGGGGGGGGTTCTTGTTTTTTTTTTTTTGTTTGTTTTTTTTTTGGGGGGGGGGGGGGGGGGTTCTTGTTTTTTTGTTTTTTTTTCAAATTTATTTATATGTTGGATTGTCCAAGTTTTAGTTTAAAGGATGGGAGCTGCGCGGGGAAGCAGTCTCGGTAATTCAGTTGTAGAGCAATCGCTCGCAAGGAAAAGGACCGGGTACGATTGAAAAGACATCTCCTTCTGTCACCCAACAGTGACGATTGAGTGGTTGGGATGTCAGATCTGTCAGATAGCATCTTGTCCAACGGATAGCATACAATTGCTGCTGTCCGTTTAAAAAAAGAAAGAAGAATAAACATCGACTCTATGGTCCATAATATGGCTTTGAAGAACTATTTATTATCAGTCAAAATTGAGCCAATGGAATTTTAAAGACATTTATGTCTAAGGATCTTACATGATAAGCATATTTCATTAGAGATTTATTCATTCATGGCGTCGATCCAATTGGAAAACAGGGACCTCCCTCCCCTTTCAGCCCTAAAGAGAAAAAAAAATACACAAAAAGAACACACGAAAAATAATCAAACACACCAAAACACCAACAAAACCGAAAGTTGTTTATTTCAGTTTCCTCTCTTTAAGATTGATCCTCAGATGGCGATATTGAAGACGACTATCTAGTGTCAAGATTACCGATTCGAGTCCAAATCATATTTTTGAACCAAGAGATTACAACACATCTAGCGATCGACAAGGCCTAAATTAAAACACCTCTCCGTAGCCCAAATTTGAGATTAGATCGTATCGTCATTGTGTCCATCACACTGAGTTTGAAATATTATTCTCATTGCCGCCCGGGGCAAGCTCCTCTCTATGTTCTCACCTTCTGGATAGATAATTATTTCTAAACCTCGAAGACGATTCGCCCCCCTTCGCCCCCCCCCCCCCCTTTTTTTTTTCTCACCAAAAAAAAACAAACAAAAAACAAAACAAAACAAAGAAAGAAAAGAAAGTGATAGCTCTCATTCAAGAATCTTTATGAAGATATGAGGAAAGGGTGTGAATGGTATGAGGTTGTTTGTTGTCGCGGTGTTTCTCATTCTCACGATTGAAAGTACTACTTTTAAAGATTGCAACACCTTTTACGTGAGCTATTTGTATGGCTCAATATCTTCTAGTCTAAAATTGGAGGTCCGTACAGCTCAGTTGGTAGTGTACTCGCTTCACACGCGAAGGGACCAAGATCGATCACTTGTGAAGTCGGATTTTTTTTCTGCTTCTCCCCACCTGTCCACCTGTGATTGGGGGGTATCTGGGTCTGTTAAATTATTTGGCGAAAAGTACTCTGCGGTAGATAGGATCCTATCAAAAAGGTAGCAAGGAATTGCTATTGTCCTTTTCACGATATAGAAACCGGGATTATCTCCGGCTACATGGGTCTACTGGCTCTGAAGGACTACTTTTAAAAAAATATCCTTTAAATATGCTCAAAGCGCTTTACAAGGGTCCCAGCCAACAGCAACAATTAACATGTAAGACGAGACATGACGCAGGTAATGCGCTATTACCTTTTTTTTTCCTTCGATAGACACAACGCTGTCACTGGTCACTTATGTACATGCATGGGTACGGTGATAGAATGTGAGTAAAGAGTCTTCTCCAAGGACTCAACTTTGCTCCCCCAAAAGCCTTACTCTAACCATAGACTTGGCGGCGAATGCGAGTGTTATACCACGGGACCACAAAGCCATACAATAGGGAATGAGATTAGCGGTAGAGTAGCGTCCCTTGATTGGACGTCACCCATAGTCTGTGACGTCACTGACTATGGGTGACGTCCAATCAAGGGACGCTACTCTTCCGCTAATCTCATTCCCTATAGTGGTCTCTTGCAGCATTTCTCATGGTTTGTTTCAGAGCTTTCAAAATACGAGTTTTGGAATTTCTTTAATGCAAATTATGTTTTTCAACATTTTTAACATCTCGACATGAGTCAAGTGGAACACTATGTATAACGTACAAGAACATAACGCTTCACCGACGGTTTTTTTTTTTTTTCATTTTCATTGTCACCCATCCGGTCACTGATCCCGTTCGACATCGCTTGACTTTGTTCCAAAACGAGACACCATCGTGCCGCTGAATTTATCATCATCTTCTTCTTCATTATCATTATTATCATCATCATCAAGCACTTCAATAAAACTTTTTTTTTTTTGTCTAAGAACCTCTTCCAAGTATGACAGGCTGGAGGAGTCACACGACATTCCACCACTTAATCCAGGCGATTTCCTCCGAAGGTGATCTGATCCCCTCTTATCCTGTCTCCATAATTACCACCAAAGCGGTAATCCCCGGGCATCGCGCGTCTTCAGAAGGGTCATCCTTCCTTACCCACAATGGTGTCGTGGCGTTTATCTAAAGGCGGATGCCATGCTTTTCAGTCGAAGCATCCAAGCATGTTTCGATGCTGTCCGATATTATAAACCACGCAGTATTTTTGAACTGAAAATTAGTAATTTTCAATGCTGCCTCCTCATGCAAGAGGACGAGAGGACAATGTGATTCAATTGATATTTTACTTTGGAATGCATGGATTAACAAGTTCTATTAATAGAAGTGTTGGACGCTGGGCTGTTAGTTTATTATTCTTGAGATAAAACTGTAGAATGATACTTTGTGGCTTTGTGGGTCTGGTGGTTTGACAAGCCCTTGTGACCCGAAGGTGTCGGGTTCGAGTTCCGTTCACGCGGTACAAAAATAAGTTCCTAGACGCCAACAGCCTTGTGTTATCGTTTAAAAAATATCGTATGAATGATAGGCGCCATGTTCAGTACCAACTTTTTAAGCCTAGGCCATGCCTCGTCCAACATCTTAAGTGTTGTTGTTGGTTTGTGATTCCTAGTATAGTATTTGAGCACGTTCGGCTGATTTTGCGCAATATATGTAAATGCTAAGGAGCTTTTGATGCTGATGTTATTGAATGCCATATGAATAAATAGGTTTTTGTTTTTATATTGAAGTTGAAGCTCATACTTATGTAAATGTGGATTACTAATTTTTGTTGCTTTTTTGTGTCGCTGTGGCGTGAAGTTAAGGTTTTGGACTCAAAACGTGACTTCCTTTATGTCCGGGTGTTGGAACCGGCGGTTAGACACCTCAGCGATATCTTCTAAAGAAAGGCACTTTGCACACATTATTTTCTCCCATCTTATTGAAATTAAACGATTTTGAGGTCTCTTTGGTGTTAATATAGCATTGTCTTCGAAAAATTGAATTAGCGCCTAACGGGCTGCTTTAGTCCCGTCTTATGATAATTAAATATCAAACGTTTCGTCATCATATATTTAAAAAGAAAAACAAAAACGAAAACAAAATAAAAAATAAAAATTACTGAGCGCTTAGAGTATGGAATTTACAGTAGTGGACAAGCGCTGTATAAATGTTATTAAAAGAAAAGAAGAAGAAAAAAAAAAGATAATTACACATTTAATTACCTACATCATGAATTGTTCTGATTAAATATCACATTATTATCTTCACCAAGAAAGATTGTAGATAATAGTAGATAATAATAGTAGGCTACCTTTGAGGGCTCGTCGTTTTAAGGAAGATGTTACAGGTTATCCCACCCACTTTATTCTAGTTTTCTTTCATTTCCTTTATCAACTTGTCTCGTCTCATTTTGGCTCAGATAAAAAGGGCTATGATGATGATCTCTCTGTTTCTTATTGTGTGCAATAAAGGCGGCATCACGTTGTGTGACAGACACAGTTAACCAGAGTTATCTGTCGTACTCTGGAAAGACACGTATTTAAAAATTTGGCCAGAAAACTCGCCCTTCAAATATCGATCGATTTAAATAGCCCTCATCTTGGCAAAAACTGTGAAACCTGGGACTTAGCGAAGTCCCACCAGGTTTGAGTTTTTCCCAAAATGCGGGTCATTTAAATCGGCTGATATTCGAAAAAAAAAAATTAGTTTTCTGGCCAAATTTTTAAATACCGAGTTTGTCTAAAGTACGACAGTTAACTGGTTCGGTTATGGTAAAAAAAAAAATCGAAGCATTTAGTAGGACTACCCTTATATCCCCTCTGTTGTTATGGGAACTGAGACCTTCCAAGGTTTGCGTGACGTCGTTCCGATGACGTCGTTAACACGTCACTTTATTCAAAACCTCTATAAAGCCGTAAATTAGGGAGGCTCAATAGATCGTAGTGACGGTTTTAAATCTTAGCTTTGTAAGTTGGAGAGTTGTCGTTAAGATATCTAGACGTCTATAAGCAAACGCGGTCGGTTCTCGTTTGTTGTTAGTCTTTCAGAGGTGTTGGTAATACATAATATAATTGGTGATCTGAAAGGATTCTTCGATTCATCACAGAAAATGGCCCATTCTCTGCTTACTTTTATATCTCCTGATGGAAGGTGTAAACCCCCATTTAAAAAGTTTCTTGTCCATTTCTTTCCTTTGTTTATCTTTTTTCTTTTCTTTTTTCTTTTTTTTTTTCTTTTCAATCTTTCATTTTATTTATATATTATATTATATATATATATCAGTAAGACCACTTTACACACTTTTCCCCACTACACCCAGGCGCGAATAAGTACCTTGCGACGGGTATTATATGTGACAGATATTTTCTAGTCATTGCATTACAAGTTTAGTACCTGCCGAGGAAATTCGAAACATTGTGAAATCATGAGAATTGATTTGTAAGTCACTTGTCAAATTATTATTTTTTTCGTAGTTAAAAAAAAAATATTTTTTTTTAATTTTTTTTTTTTTAACTTCCAAAGCATTTGGATATTCCGTATTTTACATTTTTGATGGAATCTTGACAAGTGTTTGTCCTTTCCTACGTCGCGTTGTATCCTAGGACTTCATATAAATGTCGCTGGTTGTATCCAATCCTAGGATTGTAAATAAATATTTTTAAAACAACAAACATGTAACTATTATGATTTTATAAAAAAAAATATTACAACAGTACACGATTGAGCAGCTATGGCGCCTCAAGGCCGATAAAAATTGATAAAGACAGAAAAGGGCGCTTAAATGACCTTAATAGTGTCGAAAGCGCCGTTAAACACCTAAAAACAAACAAACACAGGACTTCATATACAATTATAGATGTCGCTGATCCAAGTATCATGGTTGATTGTTCATCATCATATTATTATTTACATCCAAGTGAGGTTGTAAATCTGCCCCACTTGACAAGATGTCTGCTTGAATTTTTAATTAATTCGTATATGTATGTCAACTCTGGTTTTGGATTTAGAACGGCCAATAAAAGGATTTTGTCGTCCCCCCCCCCCCCCCCCCCCTCTCCCCATCTTCCTCTTTTTACCAATTTTCTCACCCTTGGGTCATATTTATCACTCACACACTACTCTTACGTTACAAAGCATAATAGACACGCAGTTACAGTTCTCTCCCTTGTGGTCCCCGAATGCTGAAGGCTCCGCCCACTTTGTGTGTTCGTTTGATTGTGTTACCTTTTTGTCAGCTGGTCAGTCAGTCATGAACACACACTGAATGACTGAATGATAAAACTTCTTCGTCATTGGATTCGGGGAAGTGGTGGGTTGTGTGGTTGTGTGTGTGTGTGTGTGTGTGTGTGTGTGTGTGTGAGTGAGTGTGTGTGTGTACATGTGTGTTGTGGCGGGCTATTTTTTTGGAAAAGTGAGTGGAGCAGGCACTTATGTTGTGAAGTGAATAGAAAAGTGCCAGAAGACAATAGAGAATGAAAATTTTTCGCGTCGGTGGTGGGGTTTGAACCTGCGACCTTATTGGTACGACAACTCCGCCTGGCAGGTGAGAGCGTGGCTCTACCGTGTGAGCTATCAACGAACACAAAAATATTCGTTTCAAACTCAAAGTCATTACTAGATCCCTCTCTCACCCACTTCTTGAGACCGCCGATTCGTTCGTACACCACCATCGCGAATAATTTTGACCAGCAGTTAAGCTTAATAGCCAATATTCTCATCACAAACATATAACATAGAAACGATTGAGACATTGAGTATGCTCCGGTGTATGGGGTGAATTTTTAATTCAGAAAAGTGAGTGGAGCAGGCACTTATGTTGGTAACAACAAGATATGAAGTGAGTAGAAAAGTGCCAGAAGACAATAGAGAATAAAAATTTTTTTCGAGAAATGATGCGGTCTGTTGGAGTCGGACGGTGGCTTGGGTCAAAAGTTAGCCAGTATTTAGTTCGATGAATTTTTTAAGATCACTGTCTTTAGTGCACAAATGATTACCATTAGCACAGTGATGCGCGTGTGTGTAACGTTACGTGCATTTGTTTGTGTGTGTGATGGAGGACTGTAGAGGGGAAAGTAGAAAGAGGGATGCAATTAAAGGGAGGGGGGGGGGGGGGGGGGGGGGGGGGGGCTTACCTGCTGTAGTGGAATGCTTTGTATGTATCAGCTCTGTGGATTGGTGAAGTTCTGAATTGATACACCCCCCCCCCCCCCCCCCCCTTTCTCCCTTCCCGCCAAACTCATTTCTATCTGATAATCGACCACTAAAAATAGTTGATACTTAGAAGCGTTATTACCCCCCCCCCCTCCCTCCTGCCCCTTTCCCTACATCTGTAAACATTTCTACCGCTTTTTGCAACCTGTTACGTTCTATTACGATTGATATCTGGTGAATTTGACCTGTATGTATCACCACTCGGTATAACCACAACAAAAACTAGGTGAACCACCTTCTTTCCCTTCGGGCAGATGCCGGATAGCCACTACTGACAAACTACTGCGTTCTATGCATCAGTCCTTGAGGCGATTACTGTGGGTTTTTTTGGTTTTTGTTGTTGTTGTGTCTAGATATATCATGTGACTTTCTTTTGTGGTCAGTTATACCTATATTTAGGTCGGTACAGTAACAAGTCTTTTCAGTTTAATTTTGGAATATTGGACTTGAGACTACTTTGCCCGTTAGTTAGAAAGAAACTTGATTTTGAATTGAAACCCTTTCTTGACAAATGAGTAGAATATAAAACGTAAAAGTTGCCTTTGTGGCCGTCATTTTTTTGTATAATTGTTAATATATATTTTTTTAAAAAGAAGAAAAATCTTTGTCTGTGTTATTGAAGTTAGTATTGTGTATAATTTTTGTGTTGATTATCTAATTAATCAATCAATTTTCGTTCTTTTAGTTTAGCTTTAATAACATCTAGATATCTGTCTGGATAGTGGTGTGTTTACGTACTTTGACTTTGAGGACGAGATACTTTGAATGTGTTAACCTTTTACATTATCAATATCAATTATCAATCGTCATATCGGACATAGAACTACTACAGTAAATAATGTCCGGCTTATACCGCCTTCTACTTTGGGCCTTTGGTTTCAGGAGAAGAAGGCGCATTATCATTAGAAGATCGTCTAGAAGAGCTAGAAAAGGTTTCATGAACTAATTAATGATATCATTGTAAAGTATTGTAAGGATATATTTCTATATTTATCCCAACAATTCTCGAGATGCCTGTGTAAAAAAAAAAATGTAACTTTATAATAACTTTGTAATTCAGTATTGAAATGTGATTTCAAAATCAGAATTCCACATTTTTGTGATTTGATATAGATAGTACGTTCATATTTCAATTCGCAATGAGGAGCTCACGGTTTTTATATCATCCGCGATGCTACCGAGGCTGCCACATCAACCACCTCAATGAGTACAATCCAAATCTATACCCACAACAACAGCAACAACTACTGCTATTACAACAACAACAACAACAACAGCAGCAGCAGCAACAACTACAACAGCTCGAAATTTGTAATAGTAATAATGAACAGCATATTTATATGGATGTAGAATCGTTTGAACCGATGGACCAAGAGGTAAGTCTAAATATATATTTTTTTAAAAAAGAAGTCTTTTCCTATTGTATCATGCGCTCCATACTACTATACTATAAATTGCTTTACCGAGCGTCTCCTCTTTTTCTATTTTTTTCTCCTGTTTTTAAAATGTTTATAGTGTGGACGGCCTGATAAATGTATGCTAGTGTCTTCTCCGAGGACAATTGCTTGACATTGAACCCGAGTACTGTGATCATTAACTAGCTGACTAACGTGATCTTGTATATAGCGCAATATCCACTAAACGTGCTCAAAGCGCTTTACATGGGGTCCCTGTCAAACACCAACACATAACATATAGGACGTATGATGGCGCCTGATCGGCGATGTTACAATATTTTTTCGGACATAGACCACGCTGTTAGCGACCAGGTACTCGTTTTACACCTGAGTATGATGAGAGAATGTGAGTAAAGAGCCTTTTTCAAGACTCGACTATGCGCCAAGATCAATCCAATAGCTAAGCACGCTCAGCATCGCTTCAAATTGTTACAAGATGAAACACCGAGTTGCTCGACAACACGCACTGACGCCAAAATATGAATGAAGGGAGAGTGTGTGCATTTGTGTGTGTGTGTGTGCGTTGCTATAACTATAAATAACGATGCATACACTGCCCTTTACACAGACTGAATACAGTTTAATCATTCAGAAGACTTAATGGAATTATTCCACAAATAAAACTCCGGTCGAATTTTTGAATGACCTTTTTTTCACTCAAAAAAAAAAAGAATAAAAATGATCTCAGTCACGAAGTCACGGGTTTCAAACTGTCTCACAGGCCGAGGATCTGTTTTTATCCCCTTTTATCTGTTTTCCGAGTTGCTTTCTGTCTTTGTCTTGGAATGGAATTACTTAGTTTTGTCCTAACCTTGGCCGGAGTCTTTGACTGGGAGGGAAACGGTCAAATGTATAGTTTTAGTTTTAGGAGATATTTTTTACCCCTGTAAATCATCTCTCTGGTGTGTACTATTGCAATAGTACACACACACGCACACACACTCAACTTATCATTCTCATCCATCCAGTCGCTGATCACCCTCAGCATCGTTTGAGTGTGTTTGTGTGTGTGTGTGTACGCGTGAGTGCGTGCATGTGTGTTCCTATGTGCTTGTTGTGTGGCTTTACATTATTATTATTATTATTATTATTATTATTATTATTATTATTATTATTATTATTATTATTATTATTACTATGTGTATAAAACCATTAAATAATAATGTTTGAGCGAGCAAACCTAGCTACTAGTCATAACCTCAGTGACATTCAGACTAGGGCGTTCACCCTTCTCTCTCTCTCTCTCTCTCTCTCTCTCTCCTCCCCTCTCTCTCTCTCTCTCTCCTCCTCCCCTCCCCCCCCCCCCCCCCCCCCCCCATTCCCCCTTTAATTTAAATCATTGCATTCCGACGAGAAAAAATACGCATCTTTATTCATTTGCCTTTTACCGGATTCTTTTGTTTTTTGTTGGTTTTTTGTTTTATTTTTGGTCGCACGTCGAGACCATTTGTTTTCTTCACTAGGCACGCGCCATTTTTTAGAGTGAGCATGTTGGTAGTCCGCTACCAGCGCCCTGTGTTTTCCTTTCTTTTCTTACTTTTTCGTTTTGCTACCACCCCGCCCCTCTATTCTGAAGCCATCAGAGCTTTTAATTTGCATACATTTGTTAGAGGATCATAAGCGAGTATGTGGCAGTTTATCGTAACTCGTGAGCAGTGAAATCGTGTATAGTGTAGTTTTTCTATCTGAAGAATGTTTCATATCTATTGTTGTGTGTTGCGCGTGAGTGGTGTATGTGTGTGTGAGAAAAAGAGGGGGGAGGGGGGGGGGTTGAGTTGGGATTATTTCTTTGTTTCATTGTAATTGGTCATAAATGCTTTTTTTTGTTGGTTTGTTTTGTATTGTATTGTTTTTATTGTTTTTTGTTGTTGTGTGTTGTCATTTTATTTTTGTTTTTGTTTTTTGTTGTTGTTCAAGTCATCGAGATTCATCATCATCATCATCATCATCATCACCGTGGTGTGTCGTGCTACACTGCGTGTGCTTCTATCATGGCCCTCCACTCTTTTCTGCACCGTGTCGTTGTTCCTTCCTCCCTGGCCCCATCTATTGTGTCAAACATCTATTGTCGCTACCGGACAGCAGGTGCCCTTGTTCCGTCCAACTTTAGAGTTATTAAGTTTTCCAACTTGTTTTTTTTTTTCTTTCTTATATTATTGTCTCCCGAATTTGTCGTCTATCCCTCTCTTATCTTTCTCACCCGTTGATCAAAATTCGATCTCCAATGGAGTCGGAGCTGATTTTTTGGGGGGTATAATTCTTTAAACGTGTCTTTTAAGGTTGTTAAACTATATTTGGACACAGTTTACTAGCCGCATCTGAGTAGGAGCATTTAACTGAACCCCAAAAACTACTCTTATTGATGCCTTTATTTTTTAAATATAGAGCTTTATATAGCGCAATATCCACTAAATGTGCTCAACGCGCTTTACAAGGGGTCCCTGGTCAACAGCAACATTTAACATGTAGGACGGGACAAAAAATATGTTGAAATCAACGCTTATAAACTTATCTCATGTGATTATCATTTTTTTATAACCTAATTTGCTAACTTGGGCATCATGGGTGATTCTACTTCAGACTTTGGGCTGATGGATTGTCTACATTCGGTCATGGAATGACCAGGCATCGGCATAATGAAGAGGCGTACACTATTTTATAATTATTTTTTTTTAAGCTTGTTAATTATATATAATATATATATATTTTTTTAGAATTAATTTTTTATTTTTTTATTCTTTCATCTCTTCTTTGATGTGAATGTTTTCTATGTCTCCAACCGACATAAGTGTGTTTGTGAGTTTGCCGGAGAGGAAGCTAAGAGAGTAGTGAAGGAATGAAAAACAGCTGGTATCCAATGTTTCCTCATTCACTAAAGTAGGACACGACAATTTGGCTGGAGTACTCACTTTTATTGTAACTCACTGCACGTGCGCCCCCTTTCTTATCTAATCTCTCTTTGAACCAAGTTCTTGTTTTACACCCTTCAAATCCCCACTTCAGTCGTAATAATCCGGTACAAGCGGGACAAAGACGATAGTAAAAAAGAGGAGGCGGATGCGAAAGGGTTGGTGGGGAGGAGGGGGGGGGGATGAATACCGATGGTGGCTTTGGTTATTGGTAGCAGGTGCGTTGTGCGTGAGTACCCGTCGCACTCCAGTGAGCAGCGGTGGTAGTAGTAGTAGTAGTACTTGATAAAATACCGCCACACGGTTGTTTTGTTTTGTTTTTTTGTTTGTTTTTTTTTGATGAGCCGGCCGATCGCGATGGTTTCTGAGTGAGTAGGCGCGCGTGCGTGCATTGGATGGAGGTACCATACTAAAGCCTTAGTGATTCTTTATTCTCATATTATTGTGTGTCGTTTGTCATGCATAGGAATGTCATTTGAGATTGAGGACAGCAGATTTTTGCGGTGCTTTACCGTAATTTTAATCCGGTGTCTCGCCTCTAACCCCCCCCCCCCCCACCCCACCAACTCTTTGTAAACCCCAGGCATTGCATGCAGTGTGGGATTGATAAAGAAAACGGATTTGTACCGGAGAGCGGCTGTGATTTACTTGTATGATTTTATTAATTACTACATACTATCCTCACTGTATTCAGTCGCGAAATGTTTGAACGTTATAATCTCATTAGGTCGGCTTGAGTCTCTTTGACTTTGAGAGGAGTAGGGCGGATGCGCGTTGACTCGTAAAGGGAAGAAATTATGCTTTGTAAGATTATAAATAGACTTCTAAGAAGATTATTTGGCTCCCCCCCCCCCCCCCTTGTTATACGAATTCCACCCCTCTCCAAATTTCAGGTGTGAGTGTGTGTTGACAATGGCGCGGCTGCCTCGGCTAGGAATGTAGTCACGTATCTATCTATCTATCTATCTATCTATCTATCTATCTATCTATCTATCTATCTATCTATCTATCTATCTATCTATCTATCTATCTATCTATCTATCTATCTATCTATCTAATTCATACAGATTTAATACCAAATGAACACGACGTGTCACATTTTAAAAGTAGAGAAATGTAAAATGTGACGTCATGACTCAGTTTAAAGTCTTTTCAGCTTCAGGCAGCTTTCTCGATTTTATTTTAGTTTCATTATTGCGCATTGACGTCGGTAGCTAAAGGCAGTATATACATCGGGCTGGATGGGTATTTGGTCTTGTGGTATGACGCTCGCTTTCGGATCGGAAGGCCCTGGGTTCGAGCCTCGCTTAGCGCATAGTTGAGTCCTTAGAAAAGACTCTTTACTCACTTTCTCTCATCGTACTTGGCTTTAAAATGAGTACATGGCCGTTAACAGCGTTGTCTCTAACAGGCGTCATGATTTTATGTTACGTGTTGCTGTTGGTCAGGGACCCTTTGTAAAGCTCTTTGAGCACGTTTAGTGGACATTGCACGATATAAAGGCACAAGTTATTTTGTTTTTCTTGGGGGGGGGGGGGGGGGGGGGGGATTAAATGACTAGAAGGGACTGTGGATGGCGACTATGTTTGGGTCGGGTACATGGCCGACTATAGTTACGTCATGGTCGGGTACAATTAATTGCATACATGTATTGATAAAACGCCAGCACTTCATGTCAACACTAAGTGGAGACAACTGGAGGATATAGGATGGCCGGAGGGAATTGAAACACAGGTGATACATTATAAGTGTGTATATTATGGCTTGGTTGTATTGCTGTCACAAGGCGCCCCACACGTGGGGGGGGGGGGGGGGGGGGGGGGGGGGGGGGGTTACGATATTGGCTAAACATTGTAGATTGACTTCTCAGGTTTCAGACTTTTTTGAGAAACTGGGAGCCATATCTCAATCGATCAATATTTCGATATTTGTTGATAGTATGCGCTTGGCTAAGAAGCTCACAACATTGCCATCCGGAAGTATAAGGGACCATGTGTAACCTTGAACATTTAAAGTCTGGTTAATACAGTTTAGTGAGAATTACTCATAAACCCGGATGGCTAAAAACAATAACATTGGATTGTTTGAAGCCAATGTTGACCAAATTCGGATTTTTTTTTTTTAAGGCACAGAATGGGTTGAGAATGTTATTTTTAGCAAGAAATTGATAAGATGATATTGACCAAACTAAATTTAACAAATTTTTACACTGACGAGTAGTATAAAAATAACATAGGTGGGAATCCTGCTTTTTATGTTGTTCATATTTTCAAAAATACGCATTGAGGTCCAAAATATGGGAATATTGAGTAAAATATGCTAAATGCAAAAGGGCAGGATTTGTGACCAAAAAAAAATTAATTAAGGGGAGCGGGGGGGGGGGGGGGGGGGGGGGGGGGGGGGGGAGAATGGTTAAAAGTAAAAGGGGAAAAGTTTAAGGTCATCATATATTGCCTTTTCCTAGATGAGGACCTGAAAGCCTGACAGATGATTGACATAGAATTGGAAGATTTCCCGACTCTCTACAAGCTTGATAAGTCTTCATAAATTCAGCGAATGTTAAATTTGAAATTTTGAATGGGGTCCTCCCTCACCCTCACTGTGTGTGTGTGTGTCTCTCTCTCTTCCCCCCCCCCACACCCACCCCCTCCCCGGCGGGTATGTAGATGATGGGTAGGTAAATGTGAGTGTATCGAATGAGCAGACGACGATAATCGTCACTCCCTTTGTTTAACAATACAGTGTTCGAATGTCAAGTACGTACCTACGTTTTGGCGGGAGTCGTTCTGGTGCGTTGTTGACATCACGCTGCCTCCTCAGGGCTCCTAATCCAGGGTGGTCGCTTGGTCAATCTAATGAGTGGGCGTCGTTGTTTCTTCCTTGAAAGTCTTACTTATGGTCAAGTAAGAAGAGCGTTCGTGCGACATACATGGTGTACTCATGGTATAGTCAATGTACGTTCAAGACGTGTGTGTGTTTCTTGATTGAAACTAGTGCATGTGTGGTTGTGCGAGGTGTGTAAATCGTAAATGTTGATCAACGGAAAAGTGTTCATTTTTTTTTTTTGGTTTTGTATTCACTCTTCGAAATTAATCGTTTGTGAGTATTAGTCTATGTATTTTCTTGCGAGTGTTTAGATAGTCTGCTGTCAGGAGAGAAGAAGAAGAAAGAAACAATAAGTATTTTCCGATTTCAGTTTTGCACCAATGTAGTGTCTGCGCCAATTTAAGTTAAGTTGAATGTCTTTGTATCACTAGTAGTAAAGTAGGTACCATGTCGGATTCTAAAGATTCGAATAGGGGATAGGAAAATTCCTGCTAGTTTGCAATGGAAGAAATAATGTAACTGTTGCTGCTCGAAGCTCGAAGAAATAAATAATTTAATTTTAATATACGAAAAGGGATTAAATGGACGTTTCGGGTTTCAGCAAAACGGGGTGAAGAAACGCTGAAGACGTATGAGATTGAACAATGGCAGATAAAAAGGTTGAAACGGACGCAGAGGTATCCAATCATGAGAATGTGTTGGAACATGAGGATGTCTTGGAACATGAAAATGTGTTGGAACTTGAGGATGTGTTGGAACTTGATAATGTGTTGGAACATGGGGATGTGATGGAACATGAGGATGTCTTGGAACATGAAAATGTGTTGGAACATGAGGATGTGTTGGAACAAGACAATGTGGTGGAGCACACCGATGACGATGAAAGGACGAGTAGCGTTCACGAAAGTAATTCTGAGGACTCACCATTTCTATTAGACGATTTCGAGGATGCCGATTGGTCCGATGAAGTTGTAGAGGATTTTGAAGATTGGACGGATGAAGATGAAGATTTAGAAGAAGAAGAAGACGATTGCGGTCTGGCTTTGGATTCGAGCATTCCTCATGCCATTGCTTCTCTAGGAATTGGTAGTTTTCCTGTCGGAGTACCACAACCGAATGATGTCGGAGTACCACAACCGAATAATGTCGGAGTTCCACAACCGAATGCTGTGCATGTGATGGACCCTTTGAATTCGATTTGCCCATTGAATTTGGTCAACCCAGGCGCCCCGAGTTTCCAAGGAATTGATGGCTTTCCTTGCGAAGGTCAACAGTTCTTCAATGGACCACACGTCGTCATCCCGACAGAGTTGACGGTAAACCACGTGGCAGTGTTTGACGTTGTTCAGGTACGGTAAACTATACCATGTTATGTGCAGAATGTGTTAATTGTCGTTAATCAGATAATAATGACAATGGTGATAATAGAATACCTTACATTCCCGGTGTAACCTTGCACAATAATTATTAGGAGTACATTTTAGATTGAATTCTCAGGTTTCAGACTTTTTGAGAAACTGGGGTCCATATCTTAATCGATCGATATTTGTAGATAGTATGCGCTTGGCTAAGAAGTTCACAGCATTGTCATCCGGAAGTATAAGGGGCCAACACACAAAACTATGTGTAACCTTGGACATTTATAGACTGGTTAATACAGTTTAGTGAGAATTACTCATAAACGCGGATGGCTAAAAACAATAACATTGGATTGTTTGAAGCCAATGTTGACCAAATCAAGTTTTATTATTATTATTATTATTATTATTATTATTATTAATATTATTATTATTATTATTATTAATATTATTATTATTATTATTATTATTATTATTATTATTATTATTATTATTATTATTATTATTATTATTATTATTATTATTATTATTGCAACAGGCTTGCCAACCAGTATGATATATCACATTTTTAATACGCTTTGAGTTCCAAAATATGGGAATGTTGATTAAAATATGCTAAATACAACCGGGCGGGATTTCTGTGTGTGTGTGGGGGGGGGGGGGGGGGGGGAGCAGAATGGTTATTAAAGGTAATTAAAGTGGAATAGTTTAAAGGTCAATAGTTATTGCCTTTTCCTCGATGCGATCCTGAAAAGTCTGACACTGACAGACGATTGTCGTTGGGATTGCAAGATTTTCCCACTCTCTACAAGCGTGAAGAGAGAGAGGGAGAGAGAGAGAGAGAGAGAGAGAGAGAGAGAGAGAGAGAGAGAGAGGGGGGGGGGGGGGGGAGGGTAGTTGAGAAAGTGTTAATCCCAGATTGAATGCTTAGTATTTAACGCTTTCCTGACAGGCTGGCATCTCGTTTCCTTACAACTTGCAATATTTTATTAATCCCATCATTCTGTCATTTTAAAAACACGCCAACATCGACCTTCCTGCCATACATAATATGCTGCCAAAGCTGACTAAACTATTCTCTCATTCCACCACCTCCTCCTCCTCCTCCCCTCCCCCTTCTATTTTGAACACCCAACTGGCCATTTTCCCATTAATTAATTCGACTTGCAAATCCTCATATCAAAAGACACGTATTTTGTTCATTTTCTTTTCACCATCTCATTTTTTAAATGCTTTTCTGGTATTGACTAAAGTGTAATGCCTAATACAATTAATTTAATTAATATGTAATTGTGCCAATAGTCTTCAACAGTCGTAACGTCAAGTTACAATTTTGATTTTTATAATAAATTAATACTCTTCAACAGTCGTAACGTCACTTCCTTCCTAATGACGCATGGTAACTTAGTAACACTGGCTCTAAACTATCGGAACAATCGCGGACGCCCGTAAGAAATATTTCTCCGGCGAGCATAACGGGTATCCAGAGGGGGAAAAAACACATACATTTGATCATGTTTTGACTTTTACACATTCTGATCACAAGACATATGAAAAGTTCTAGCCGGCATGAAGAATAAAAAGTAATGATTGTTAAGAACCAAGATGTGCGCCTTTGCCGGGCGGCGTGACATCAGACTATTGAATCGTATTGGTCGTAATTTTCCAGGGATTTGTCATTTTCAAGACACACAGATGTGTAACAGCATGTGTTACTGATAATTTCGTGTGCTAATAATACTACGGGTCCCGATAGCTCAGTTGGTAGAGCAGTGGCCTTCGTTGTGCGGTTATGTGGTCTTGTGGTATGACACTCGCTTTCGGATCGCAAGGTCCTGGGTTCGAGCCACGCTCGGCGCATAGTGGGGTCCTTGGAAAAGGGTCTTTGCTCACATTCTCTCACCGTACTCGGGTGTAAAATGAGTTACTGGCCGTCCTTTATCTGCGTTGTCTCTGTCCGGAACATATTGTAATATCGCCTAACTGGCGTTCTGTTCCGTCCTACATGTTAAATGTTGCTGTTGACCAGGGACCTTGTAAAGAGCTTTGAGCACGTTTAGTGTATATTGCGCTATATAAAAAATATAAAAACTACGTGTGCAACAACTGCGGTAGAGACTGCCATGCAAGGATTGGTCTGCTGAGTCACACCCGTCGTTGCTCTCAGCAAGACTGATGAGACTAAAGCCATACAGGACGCAAACCATCGTCTCTTGAGACGGAAGGATGCCTACTACTACTACTACCTACTACTAAAAGCTCATTTTAATAACGAAGGCTACGGTAGGGATCTCGCTTCACTCACAAAAGGACCGTGATCGATCCCGGGTGTCGTCAAGGTTAATTTTGACTCCTTCCCCCCCCCCCCCCCCCCCCCCCCCCCCCCAGCCTTTTTTTTTTTTTTTTTTTTTTTTTTTTTTTGGTGTAAATCTTAAAACGACGTTTATAGACAGTATGAGCTTGGCTCAGAAACTCACACCATTGCCATCCGGGGAAGTATAACAGTAACAGACCACCACACAGAACTGTGTGTATCCATGAGCTTTTATAGTCGGGTTAATACAATTTAGTGAGAATTACTCATAAACTCGAATGGCACATAATAACAACAAAGGCCTGAGTGACGTCAACTTCATTCTATCTTTAGTCTGACTGGTAGAATTTAGTGAGAACTAATCATTAGCCAAGCTAAGAAGCTCATAACATTGCCATCCGGAAGTATAACGGACCAACACACAAAACTGTGTGTGTCCATGAACGTTTATAGTCAGGTTAATACAGTTCAGTGAGCAATTACTCATAAACGTGGATGGCAAAAAACAATAACAAAGACCTGAGTGACGTCATCTACGTTCTATCTATAGTCACAATGGTTGGATCACATCCCTCAGATCTTTATGTTTGGTGCTTTTAAAAAGAAAAAATTAAAAAATTTAGTTTTTGTTTTAGTCAAAGTACACTGTCATTTTTTTCTCAGATTGATTCATGTTCATGAATGGATGATCATTTTATTTTTATTCAACGTTTCTGGTAAATGTTAGAGGATTTTCTTGATAAATTAATACAAAGTGGATCCTTTTCAATGGGAGCGATCTATATTCATGTTTTCGTCCAACCTAGTCATCGATCACATGATTTGTTGCTGTACAACGATTGGACATGTACATCTAAACACGCTGCTTTGTTTGTGGAAGTTGTAAACATACACATGAGTCATGCTGAGCAAAATGACCTATAGATAGTATGCGCTTGGCTAAGAAGCTCATAACATTGCCATCCGGAAGTATAACGGACCAACACACAAAACTGTGTGTATCCATGAACGTTTATAGTCGGGTTAATACAGTTCAGTGAGCATTACTCATAAACGCGGATGGCAAAAAAAACAACAAAGACATGTGTGACGTCATCTTCGAACTATCTATTGTGACGTTGGATATTTCTTAAAAACTGTGAACACTTTTCACTATGTAGGTCATTTTGAGCACACTTTGCAATGTGACCTATGGCCTCGAGCACATGGAAATGTAAGAAAGATAGTATGCAGATGACGTCACTCAGGCCTTTGTTATTGTTTTTGCCATCCGCGTTTGTGAGTTGTTCTCACTACACTGTATTAACCAGACTATAAAAGTTCATGGTTACACAGAGTTTGTGTGTTGGTCCGTTAAACTTCCGGATGGTAATGTTGTGAACTCCTCGGCCAACCGCATTCTATCTATAGATCATGCCCATTGAAGAAGGTGCGAATTTGACGGCACCCAGTTCGTTGTTATTGTTCTTAGCCGGTCATTTTATGAGTAGTTCTCACTAAATATTGTATTCCCTTAGACCAGAAACGTTTATGGTTACGCATGGTTTTGTGTTTCGGTACGTAATAGTAATATCCGACTGGCGGGTGATATGAATATTTTATCAAAACGCATAGCATTAATAGTCTTGAAGAGGCTGACCAAGCCATACTTTAGCACACTTGATATTTTTTCTTCACATTATTGTGTTTCTGAGTGTGCTCATCCTGATTTAACTCGGTTGTACACAGTATTTTATTTCAGAGCGTGGTTGTGGAATAGTGTGATTGTGTGACATGTGTCCTTTTTATGTGTATTTTATTGATTTGTGATATGTGGAATAGTGTGATTGTGTGATATTTGTCCTTTTTATGTGTATTTATTTAATTATTTATTCATTTGTGATAGATATCTATGAGCCATTTTTGTGTGTTTCTTTTCTATTTTTTTTTTTTCACTAGACAACGTTTGGTTTCACTTAGATCCGAAGCCGAATATTTTATAAGTTTTATCATCTTTATTTTATTGTAAGTTTTTTCCTCTTCATACTGCCATTTTCTCAAAGATAGAACTTTTAAATAGTTGAAAGAAAAAATGTCGTAAACTGCATTTAAAAAAAAAATAAATGGATTTAGCCGCTCGGGTTGTGACTTCGGTGTTGGCTGTGTTGTCTTTACTTTGCTCATAGATTTAACAGTCGATGACTTTTAGTTCTCGAGTTCTCGTTGACTTTTTATTTCATTTGTAATAACGTTCAAGATTGAGAGAAAGTTTTATGGTGTTTTCATAATTCAAAAATCGCCTTTGTTGACTGACTAGGGATGGAAGAAGTGTCAAGAAACTTGGTTTCGATTTTGAATTTCAGCATGGATTCCGGAGTCAATCCGGTAAATATTTATTCCATCTCGTTTGTTTGTTTTTGGGGGAGGCCTTCCGAAAGCTCCTACATCCCCAGTATTCTTGTTCTAGTAGGGGGTTTGGGAGGGGGGAAACTTTTTTATTTGTAATGTTCTGGAAGGGGGAGAATTTTTAAGGAAAAGTTCCCCCCTCCCAAACCCCCTACAAGAATATAAAGAACAAGAATACTGGGGGATGTAGGAGCTTTCTGAAGGCCTCCCTTTGTTTTTTGTAGTCAAAAGAGGAAATTATGCGTTTGGTGTTCAATTCTCCTTTTTGAGAAGGAAGTGGAGGGCGCAGTTTGGATGCGTTTCTGACTAAAATTTACTATTAACATTTATTTATTTATTTTGCCAATTGTTTTTTTTTTAACTTTCTTGTTTTGTTTTTGCTGTCATCCAACGATACGCTCGAATGCCTAATGCGCTTTAAAAAATAAGATCAGGATTTGTACTTTACCGGTAAATGGTTAGCGATATTATAATGTATCGATTACTGATGGCGTGAATCCACTCCGAAACATACAAAAACCCGTCCGTCTTGATATGATATGATATAAGTCAAGATTTATGCAGTCTTTTACAGCCTTTTATCTGCTCTTGTGCATTCGTGAACGTATTTAATTCACGTATCTCAAAACTGGACATGCCACATAGTGGAAGGTGGTGTCTGAATTTTACTTTACAAACAGTATTTTTCTGTTTCACAATGAGCGTCAAGACGGCACTTGAATGCCTGCAATGAAGGGGCGTCGACAACTGTTGCAGGCAGGCGGTTCCATTTGTCGACTACCCGAACTGAGAAAAAGTTCGGCCTAAGATTTAGAGAACACCTTTCCTTGGAGAGTTTGAATCCGTGTCCTCTGGTGGTGCTGGTGGAATCAAGATTGAGAAGGCTCCGTTTCCTTCTTTCTGATCCTCCTTAGTTTGGAAAGCTCATTAGGGTTAACTGACTCCGACGACCCGGCACTGCCGCCTTCCGGATAAAGACGTCGGGCACGTACAAAATACAGTCATATGCATAGTTATTGTTTTGGGAGATGATATTTTTTTCCCTTGTAAATCATCTCTCTGTTATGTATTATTATTTTTATTTTGAATGTATAATGTAGGCATTTGAGTGTGTTCCTCCTTGTTGGATTTTGTGCTTGTATCCGGATGAGACGTGTAGGTGATCTCAAACTAAGTACATTGGTGGTGTGCTCTTGGAATCTACATCTGATCCCTATTTGTTCCCAGTTCCCCTTTGTCTTACTTTTTCTTGTGTGCTTCAATTGTAATTCTAGAACTTTTTACTATCCCATTTTCTTCCTTTTTACTGGCGCTGATATAACCTAAATGTGTTGCAAGCGCCGTAAAACACTTAAAAACAAAAACAACAAGCCTTGATTATTCTACCCCTTCCTTGGAATGAAGCCAATTTTTTATTTATTTATTTATTTATTTATTATTTAAATATTTCCTCAGAATCAATGGATTACGATAGCACAGGACGTGTCTGTGTCCTCAGCTGCCATTGTCCCCCATCCGTCGGCCGTCCTCGGTCTTCCCCAGGAAGGGGAGTGGGGGGATGAGGTGGACGGAGAGGTTCTTTGCCGTCCTGCAGACACGCCCTCCAATGCAGACTTTGACAAGTTCCGGTCCCTGGATTTCCAGCTTCGATTTGAAAATCTGTTCACTACCTCCCCCGACGCCCTCCCCTCACCTTTGCCAAAATTCAAGTGAGTGTTCTATTTTTAACATTTACAAGCCCGATTACCTTGAACCATACGTATTACATTCAAGAAATAACAACATTATTACTACTTACAAAAGGATTTACGTAATAGTCTGATGTCACATCCGCCCAGCAACGAGCAGCTTGGTTCTAAACAAAGAAAATCGGTACTTTTTATTCTTCATGCTGGCTAGAACTTTTTCACATGTCATGTAATCAGACTGTGTACAAGCCAAAACAATAAAAGAAATAGGAATAGGATGTTTAATACTGCACATTTCGTGTTCAAACCTTTTTCAACCAACAACAAATTTATATTTTTAAAAAAGTTACATTGTCTTTTGTCTGTGCGCAATGTCGGGTTTCAAAATTTGTACCTTTGGTTTTTATTAATTTAAATTCATGATTGAATTGTATTGTGTATTGTAGTCTTTAAATGAATGGTCGTTTATTCATTTGATTGGTGACGAGGAGGGAATAATTAGTGCAATTATGATTTTGAATTATTTATTCATAAAGTCATAATATGCAAGACAAGAGTCGCATGCATTATATTCACTGTTCTCTTGATAAGACTGATAATATGACACCAGGCTAGAATAAAATTTAGCCATGCCAGTAAACGACAACCACCACCACTTCTTCCACTGACACTAGCATCAATACTACCAACATGTTAAGGGTCTGTTGGTCATTTCTTTGAGTGTTTCGAAAGCAATTTCCTTTGATATTGCAATTTCTGAGCCTTATGCTAATTTTAAATAGCCATTAAGTTTTAGTTTCTCGATACATCGATAATTTTGTAACCACTAGAGATTGCTTGAATGATGAAGATCAGAGTTTATTTTGATTTGGGATGGATGTTAGCTTTTATATAAATTTTTGTATAGTGCGCACTTTTTTTCCACATGTGCGGACAAAATACACTTTTTTGCTAGAAATACACTTTTTAGGGTCATGGAATACACTTTTCATCCTGGGAAGGTTGGCAGGTCTGCTTCATAAAGCATTTTATTATACTTTTCTAATTCCCAGTTGGGCCAACTCCAAAGAGGTTTGGAAGAATATGGTCAAGAAAGAGCAGACGTTCCAGAGAGACCCTGGAATGTTCAAGAATCACCCCGAGTTGCAACCACGTATGAGATCCATTCTTTTGGACTGGTTATCGGAGGTGAGTCGTCCTTCTTGATATTGAAATAATGCCAAAATGTCAAAAAGTATGAAATTATCTACAGACCACAGGATTTAATGGTACATTGGTTTTATATAGACCTGTTTTTGTATACTAATAAAAATGATATACATTGGCCAATCCAATTAATCTCTTTTGAAATGCAGGTCTGTGTTGTGTGTATTATGCACCGTCGGGGTGGGGTTCCTGACCTCCCATAATGGGCAGGGAGGTACTTACTGTGTCTTCTATCCCCCTATTTAGAAAGTTTTACTATCCCATATTCTCCCTTTTTACTGGTGCTGATATGACCTAAATGTGTTGCAAGCACCGTAAAACCCTTAAAAACAAAAAACAAAACCATATTATGCACCGTCATTTCTTGGTCTTCCTGAATTACACTAAATCTATTGCAATGCATTAGAAAGTTGTGGCTTTTGTATAACTTGTCTATCTAGAATTATTCATGTAATATTGACATAGAAAATGAATTCTTTAAATTCATATTAAATTTTTAATTTTTCCCAAAATAATTTACCGATTTAATGTTAAAACTTACAATTGAGGGATGCCAATGATGTAACAGTTCAGTTGGCTTAGGGATGGGAGATTTTTTTGTAATTAATATGATTCCAAGATCAGATATAGTGTTACAAGAGCTGAATAGAGCTGTAATTTTTCCTGGTTTCTCTAGTCAATAGCAATTACTTGCTACCCTTTGGATAGGACACCAGTTTGTGGAAACGGACAATAGTAATTACTTGCTACCCTTTGGGTAGGACACCAGTTTGTTTTTGTTTTTTGTTTTTTTTCCCTCCTTCAACTTAGAAATGCAACATATTAAATGGTAGTGAGTTGATTATGATCAACAGTTAAAAACTCTTTTTTTTACAATTTTACATTTTTACTTTGTTTTAAAAATTGTTTTTTACATTTTCTCTGTCAGGTTTGTGAGGTTTACAGACTTCACAAAGAGACTTTCACGCTGTGCGTTGACTTTATAGACAGATATTTGAGTGTGACACAGGATGTCGCCAAGACTCAGTTACAGTTGACAGGAATATCGGCACTCTTTATCGCTGCCAAACTTGAGGTAGGTTTAAAGATACTGTGAACACAATATAAATATAATATAAAAATATATGCTTAATAGCAGAGAGAGAAAGAGAAAAGTAATGTAACGTTTATTTTGCTATATTTGTATATTTTCTCCCTGCCTTATTATTATTATTATTATTATTATTATTATTATTATTATTATTATTATTATTATTATTATTATTATTATTATTGATTATTATTATTATTACTATTATTGTTTATTATTATTATTATTATTACTATTATTGTTCATGTTGTTGTTATTATTATTATTATTATTATTATTATGATTATTATTATTATTATTATTATTATTATTATTATTATTATCATCATCATCATAAATTATTACATGTTATTATTATTTATTACAATTGTTATTATAATTTGTTAAATTTTTAATCCACTGTTTTGTCTCTGGCCACTAGGAAATCTACCCACCCAAACTAGCAGAGTTTGCCTACGTCACAGATTCTGCCTGTTCAGAGATTGATATTGTCAGACAGGAAATGATTATGCTGAAGGTAAACATTGAATCCTGATGATACTTTTTAACCTGATATTAACCTCCTTTTTAAAATAACAAACCAAAACTATATTTTAAGATAAAACGCTTAAATTGTGAAATAACGGCTCAGTTATTTTACATTTTATATCATCAATTTGAAATTTTTTGAAGTTAAATTCATACATTCTGATCTTTTTCTATACATTAGATAGTTAGTCTACTGCTATTGTTTTACTATATTGAACATCTTGCTCTCACAGGAAAGATAGAAGGAAAAAAGAGTAAAGGTAGACCAAGAAAAACATATTTGAATAGTTTGAACAGCTGGGTGACAAAGAAAGAGAAGAGTAATATTAGTTTTCTGAGGTTATCTGATCAGAGAGATGAATGGCGTACCATGATCACCGATGTCTGGCACAGACTTGGTACTTGAAGAAGAAGAAGAAGAAGAAGAAGAAGAAGGTTGGCAGTTCTGGACCATATTATAATACCATTCTCAAGTTTTAGCAAAAAAAATAAATTTAAAAAAAAAAAAATCAATCACAAAAATGTATGGTAACCATTTCCTGTTGAAGCCAATAATTTGATGATTGTGTTTACATGTAAGTTTGATCCTTCATCGTTTTTTTTTTTTTTTTGACTTTCTTCTCTCCAGGCCTTGAAGTGGGACCTAAGCCCGATGACAACAAATGCCTGGTTAAGCATCTACCTCCAAATGGCCAATCTGGACAGAATCAGAGACTACGAGTTTGGCTTCGTCTTTCCACAGTTTTCATCTCATGCGTTTATTCAAATTTCAAGGGTAAGTTGGGCGGTATTTGTGCTTAATTACTTAATTGAGCTTTATATAGTGAAATATCCACTAAATGTGCTCAAAGCGCTTTACAAGGGGTCCCTGGTCAACAGCAACATTTAACATTTAGGACAAGACATGACGCCTGTTAGGCGATATTACAATTTTTCGGACGAGACATGAAGCCTGTTAGGCGATATTTCAATTTTTCGGACAAGGACAACACTGTTAACGGCCAGGTTCTCATTTTCCACCTGTCTGTGGTGAGAGAATGTGAGTAAAGAGCCTTTTCCAAGGACTCAACTATGCGCCGAGCGAGGCTCAAACCCAGTACCTTCCGATCTGAAAGCGAGTGTCATACCACAAGACTACATAGCCGCACTAGTGCTAGTGGGCTTTTCCACGATTTTTCAAAACTGACATATTCCCATGCTTTGACTTTTTAAAATTTGTCTAAGGCACGTATACCCTATTGACTCTCGAGTTCATATGAATGGAAAATCGAACATATTTGTTCGAATATCCATGAGGGTGAACGAGAGAGAGTTAATGGAGGGAAGAAAAGAAAAATAGAATGAATTATCAACGAATAAAAGATTTTCAGATTTTCATTTTTGTCAATAGAAGAACCTATACCAAACAATATGTTTATACAGTGATGTCTGTTTTTTTTTTCCTCAGTTTAAATTGTTTTCATCCTTGGGTCTTTTGTTTCGTGCTTCAATATAGTATATAAATAATAATAATAATAATATATACTTTATTCATAAAAAAAAAAAAAATGGAAATTCGTTAACAGACGTGGCATGCATGGAAATGTATAAACACAAAGTTGAGAATCTATGGCTACAATGTATACATATATGTATGCAAATGCTTAATTTAAATCAAAGAAGAATTGTTCCATTGAATTTGTGGGGGAGTTATAGAGTCAGTTCCTTAAAGCTTTTAATGTCACCCATTTTTGTCACTAATACTCATGTGGTAATTTAATTCTAATCCTCTCTCTCTCTCTCTCCAGCTTTGTGACCTGTGCCTGATGGATTCTGGGTCATTGAAATTCCGTTACAGTGTGATAGCTGCCGCTGCTATGTACCATCATACCAATGAACAGCTGGTCATGGAAGTTTCCAGTAAGATTTCTATTTCCTTTCTTGAGCTAAAACCTCCCTCCTCTCCTCTCTCTCTCCCCCCCCCCCCCCCCCCCCCCCCCCGCTCAAAAAACCAAAATTTCTTAAATATTTCTCTTTCATTCTTTCTCACTTTGCAAACTGGTATAAAAAGATATTGTTAATCATAATATTGAATAAGATATGGGTTTTTTATTTTTAATTCAATTTTTTTTTCTTGGACGATGTATCTTTCAAGATGCTTGGTTGGCCATTGTTTTAAACTTTACCCATTGTTTTGTAGTCATTTAGAGCCATAAGGTCCATCTCAATGTCTGTAATGAATGGTAAATGAACTTTAAAATGATTGTTTTCCCACCTGATAGATAGAATGCTAAAAAGTAAAAGACTCAGTCACCCAATCATTTCCAGATAGACTAGCTTTTAGTTGATTGCTCAATCGTTGGCTGAAGGATTTAAGCTCATATTACAAATTTTGTTCCTTTTATGTAAGCTATTGTATTAGTTCATGTAAAATACTGTTTACAGCTTGCCTATGTAAAGGCAGAGAGGATTCACAATATACTGTGTTCGTTTTGGTATGTCATGGGACAGCGTGGCACAACGGTACGATATTTGCTTCGTACCCGAAAGGTACCGAGTTCGAGTATCCGCTATGTTGTGTAGCCTTGAGCTAGTCACGTCGCCTCATTTCAGTTTGCGGCTGACACCGGTGTTTTCCAGTCTTCCCTTGGAATAGACCTTAGAGACAAATTTCCCCTACGGGATGAATAAAGGAAATTTTCTTCCTCTTTTTTTTCTAGGTTTCAACTGGGCAGACCTTTATCCTTGCATCAAGTGGATGGCACCATTTGCCAAGGCCATTCTGGAGGTGGGCCAATCGCCAATCAAGTTCTTTGCTCACGTGAAGCCAGAGGACTGTCACAATATACAGACACACAATGTCGATATACCACTTGTTGTAAGTGTTGAATTTTTAAAAAAGCAATGTTACTGTTGTAAGTAATGTTAGATCAAGTATAGGAAAGTTTGTGTCACTGTCTCCAAACGACACTGGATAGACATTGTGGCTTGTCAGGGCATAGGCAAAAAAAATAAATTTTTAAATCCTATTTTGGTGGAATCAGAACGTCAGAAAATAGGAATTTAAGACCAAAAAAAATAGGAATTTCTAGTCAATGAGAATTCTGAGTAAGAATTTCCACCAACTTTGCCACGAAACAAATAAAGACAGTATTCTGGCACAGCTGGTAAAAATACCTATCACATGTGTTAGGTAATGAAATAGGGAAGGGGATAGGGAGAGAGTGCAGTTAATTTTCCTACTTAGCTCCCTTTTGGCAAGCTTTAAAAAAAAAAAGAAGAAAATACCCCCTACCCCCCTTTTTTAAAATTACCATTATAATCATTTTTTTAATAATAAGAATTTTAGAGACAATGGTGGAATAGCAGAAAGGCAGAATGAAAATAGGAATGATTCCGCCAAAAGCGGAAGGGTTGGCAGGCATTGTTTTGGTACAGAATTCAAAATATTTAGATTGTAAACTATATGAGATAGAGAAATTGTTTATCTGATGAAATTCAATTTTCATAAAAAGTTAATCTTTAAATTTTTTATTTAACTTGGGGAGGGGGGGGGGAATATATATATATATATATAAATTTTGTATTTGACATAGCTGCAATTAGTAGGAATAGAATTACTAAAGCACTTTGACAGTGTTTAAACTATGCTCTGTGTGTATCTTTAAATAATGTTAACCAAACACACAAAAGTGTTAATTTATTTGGAATTCTATCTATTCTCCATTTCTTTTCAGGATCGTGCACAGGTTCTTCAAAATGCATTTCAAGAAAAGGAAAAACTTTGCCCCTCATCTTTAGACTTGTCAGCCCAGCTAGTCTGTTTGCTGACCCCCCAAAGTACTCACAGTGCCAGGCAACCGTGTAGTGGTGACAACACCACCAACAGAAATGACACACCCAATGAGGACAATCCTGAAAGTAGCAATGACAGCAGTAGCAGCAGCTAGCACTTGCACGCACACTGCCCCTTACCAGTTTATGTAACAATCTACTACAAAGCATTCATGTATCTAGGAATGAGATAGAGTGCTAGAAATATCAAAAACTCTTGTTATACTACTATAAATTCTGTAAATTGTGATTTCAATTCTGAGAAATGGAATATTGTGTTGTGCACTGGATGCAAACTTGACTTTCATTATCTGTGGACTGTTTATATTATCAGAATTTCAAGGATTTCACCTGATAAGTTCTTGGTTGTCTGTACTAAAGAAAGACATGAAATAGTATTGAGTGACGCTTTGATTGGCGTAGAATTATTCCTAAATCAGCTTTCTGGAGACAAAAAGTGTTGTTGTGAAGAATTTTAACACTACTGGGTGAGAAATGTTTTCTTTGGAGTGACTTGTGTCAATTTTAACTTATATCAACAATTGAAGTTATGAATGCTTAAAAGTACTTCATTTCTTAGCGATATTGGTTCCCTTTGATGACCAATGGTGCACTATGTCATATTAATTATATTAATTTATGGGCATATTTATGTGTAAAACGAGTGGGAGTCATTAGCCTCCTTTATGAATCGGGGAGGTCATTTTTTTGCCTTTTTCTGTATCTTCTATCCCCCTATATTGGGCTTTCTTCTTCCGTATCGCTGTCTGTTCTTGTCCTGGACTGAAAGTACCCTGTCTTGGTTAATTAATATTCTCTACTGAGTGAAAAAAAAGTCCTTGTTTGTTTTGTTTAGTGTTTTGCTTTGTTGTTTTTTTTATAATTTTATTTATTTATTTATTTTTTTTTTTACAATTTTAATTACTTTGGTGTTGTGTTTGTTAATTATTAGGCGCGGGGAGGAAGAGGATGAAATCTTATCTGTTGTGTATCATCAAGTTATATTAAGCGTGTTGTTATGTTTGATGCTTTGTTATGGTTTTGGTGTGTCACTTTTGGCTGGGATTCTATACCTGTGTGTCTGGGTGGGGATCCTGACCTCCCATAGTGGGCAGGGAGGTACATGCTGTGTCTTCTATCCCCCCATATCCGTTTTCCAATTGCTTCCTGTCATTGTCTTGGAATGAGATTTCTTAGTTTTGTCCTGAACCTTGCCGGAGTTCCTTGGCTGGGAGGGAAACAGTCAAATGCATAGTTATTGTTTTGGGAGATGATATTTTTTTCCTTGTAAATCATCTCTCTGTTATGCATTGTATTATGTTTAGTTTACATATTATATTATATGATTGGTAAACATTTGAGTGTATTCCTCTTGTTGGAACATGTGCTTGTGTCTGGATGAGACTTTTAGGTGATCTCAAACTTTGTCGGTGTGCTCTTGGAATCTACATCTGTTCCCTATTTGAACCAATTCCCCTTTGTCTCACCTTTTCTTTTGTGCTTTAATTGTAATTCTAGAACTTTTTACTATTCCATTTTCTTCCTTTTTACTTGCGCTGATATGGCCTTAATGTGTTGCAAGTGCCGTAAAACCCTTAAAAACAAAACAAACATACCTGTGTGTCGTGGTGGATGTGGTTTAGATAAGTTTCACGCCTGAAATATGGATAGATTGCACTTTTCATTCTCGTCTTACTCAGGTGCTTGTGAACACAAGATATACTTTAGATCTATCCTCTTTTGATTCTCCCTTCATCTTCCTTTTTACTTACACTTTTTTTGTGTGTGCTGTAAAATTAATAACTAAATAACCGTGTATATAGATTATTCGTAGAGGAATCAGAATAATACAGAATTATTATTCCACTTTATTTTATTTCGCTGCGAGCAATGAAATGGTGATTGATGCAGTTTGACAAATGTTGGTCCTGTGATTGGATGGATGAGCTGATGTTTATCATGTAACTGGATGATTTTGACAGAAGCGTATAGTGTGATTGCAATGAAGTTGACAGATGCTTGTCATGTGATTGGATGAAGTTGGTGGACGTTTATCGTGTGAGTGGATGAATTTGGCAGATGCTTATCGTGTGATGTGTTCAAATGAATGAATGAACGACTTGATTAATTTATAAAAATTGTCTTTTATTGCACCTTAGGTATAAATAAGAAAATAACTAAAAAAAACTGTAATATACTAATTTTATTAATGTATTTGATTTGTGCATAGAGTATATAATGTACTGTTATGTATATTTTATATTTTAATTTGTTCAGTCATTGCCTTTGAATGGTTCTTTTACATGAATTTGTGACCCTGTTCTCAACAGAAATGAAAAATTGGTTAAAAGGCTGTTGTAATGACTTTTAAGTGTTGTAAGTGCTTTGATGTCTAATAAAAACAGACAGAGGAATCACAGTTGATATGTTATCCAATGTTTTGCTGTGATTCTCTCCAATTTAGAAGACTGATGTAATTCTATAAAAAGTTTGTACACACGTGAAAATTTAAGATGTGTTAACTGCCAAGGTAAAATGTTCCCATACTTGCGTTACTCAAATGATTTAATAGCATTATTTAGAGATGAGTCAAATTTTGATTTCTAAGACGTGCTGCCAAAGAAGGTTTATGGACTTTTTTATTTCAATATTGAGCAACAAATAGAGAACTCAGTAGCAGAATGGGCTTAATTTGGAAAGTGCGTAGTGATCTGATCCTTATTCCATTGAGCTGATGATAAGAGTGCTCTCAACCAATTGTGCCAGTAGAAATGATTGTCCTCCATGAGCCTTTTTTGACCAGTTTATACATTAGTCATTTCTCTATATGCCAGGTTTTCTTTATATTTATAGTAGTATAACCTTATTTTATGGTATCCCCTTTTTGGTAAGATCCAGTTGAGATGGAAATGGTTTCATATTACCTGCAAAGATATAATATTACTTTTTATTTAATTATTTAATCTACTTTTGATCTCTCTTGGAACTGATTTTTTCGTCTTACATTTTCTTTGCTTCTCGATAGCTAGATCTGGATCGTTTGACTATTTTATCATTTTTTGTTTTGATTTTCTGAAATGACCTAAACCCGCAGTGAAACCTAAAAACAAAACAAAACAGAAAAAAAGGTTCTTTTTAAAATATTTTTCTTTTTTTCCTACTCATTGAGCCACCCGGTGTTAACAAGTTGCAACATATTTGTATTTCTATACACTCAAAACCCGTCATAATGAATTAAAAATTTTGAAAATATGAGTAAACACTTTGTAGTTCAGTGGTTATCTAAATATTCAGTTAGGTGTGAAGAAAAAAAAGGGTGTTTCACTACTTTTATAGGTTCATTTCTAAATTACTTTGATAACCCAAATGGTTACTTTTACATACATCGTTGTAATGGAACGAAAAACTCTTGAAGGAAATTGAATAGTGTTCATTACAAAATTTGCAATTCCATTGTTGACTCTTCTGTAATATTACAATTTTAGGTATGAATGATGAATGAACAAGGTGTTACATTTTAAAAAAATAAAAAAGAATAAAATAAATAAATGTTTAATTCTTTTTTTAAAGCAGGTCTTACTCGGCCAATCATATTTCTATTTTCCTCCTGATGTATTCTTGATTGCTACTCATATCGGTATTGGTGTCTTCAAATCTTTGGCATTTATTGTTTTTCATCAACAGAACATTTTCAGATGCGCAGACTTTGTTGTCACCTCATTTGTTTTGCACACAGTCTTCCTGATTCACTTATTATATGACTAAATTTTTCAAGAGCTTTTTCGTGGCCATAGCATAAACCTATTATAATATTATGCTCAACTGTATCGTGTTTGAGAATTTGTATTTATTTTTTTCACAACTTATTTATGTCGCTAACTAAGCTTACCTGCAAAAGATTGTGCCATGCTCTCTAATTTTTTTATTTTTTTTTAGATGCATTTAGCTGGAGTCTTCCAACTGCAAATCTCATAGTTTCATCTTTTTTTTGGTAGAATCTTGGTAATTTATTGTTCTTCATGCTTTGTCTTTTATATAATTATGAACACAGTCCTGCCATTTATACAAATTTCAACGGCACAAAGTTGATGTTTGTTTTTTTTAAACTCCAGATTCGGATTTTAAACAAATTTGGGAGAAATGGTGATAAAGACCATTGTATTTTTGGTTAGAAATGGACATTTTATCCGATTGAACTGCGCTACAACACTCTGAAAGCGTTTGAAATTGATAATTCACTTAAATACGAGTAAAAATTATACATTTAGGGATTACAATTCATCAAATGCCAGGTCTGTCAACATGATTTTATAAGATTTTGGTAAAAATGTCTCCTTCATTAATTAAAATTATGTTTTTCTTGAATGATTTCAATTTTAACTATCCTTCACCTTTTTTTTATTTTCTTTTTTAAACTAGGGCTGTAACGAGCTATAAGCCTTTCTAAACAAATTAGCCTGTCACCAGATGGTTTGTGTATGATTTGGGTTTAACGATATCATACTTAAATTAACAATTTAAAATTATTTTTGCAATGGTGCAAGTCTTAGTTAAATCTGAAGATATGAATCAAAAACTGTTCTCCCATAGTGGGCAGGGAGGTACTTCCTGTGTCTCCTTATCTGTTTTTCAATTGCTTTCTGTCTTTGGCTGGGTGGGGATCCTGACCTCCCATAGTGGGCAGGAAGGTACTTCCTGTGTCTCCTATACCCCTGTACCTGTTTTTCAATTGCTTTCTGTCTTTGGCTTGGAATGAGATTACTTAGTTTTGTCCGGGTCGGAGTCCTTGGCTAGGGGGGAAACAGTTGAATGTATAGTTATTGTTTTGGGGGATATTTTTCTCCTTGTAAAACATCTCTCTGTTATGTACTGTTGTTATTATTATTTTTATTTTAAACATTTGAGTGTATTCCTCTTAGTGGGATCTTGTGCTGGTGTCTGGTTGAGGCTTTTGGGTAATCTCAAACTAAGTACACTGATAGTATGCTCTTGGGATCTTCATCTGTTCCCTATATGAACCACTACCCTTTGTCTTATCTTTTCCTCGAGTCCTTTTAATTTTGCATTTAGAATGTTTTTACTATCCAATTTTCTTCCTTTTTACTGGCGCTGATATGACCTAAATGTGTTGCAAACGCCGTAAACCCTTATAAACAAACAAAGCGAAACAACAAAAACTGTTTAATTTCAAAACAAGTGCTGTAAAATATTACACGAGAATTAATATTAAACTATTTATATTGGTGTCTTTTGATGTGACATGTCATCACTATTTCACAAGTAAGTTAAATGCTCTGTATTTCATTAAACATTCCTTGTTATGACTTTTGATTTTAAAAAAGACTATAGATCCCCCCACTTCCACTCTTCGATTCATCTTTTTGTTGAGCGTTTCACTGCCAGAGATGGACGGACTTAAATCAAATCGGTTGTATTATTTCCTACTTTTTACGTTGGCTCTTTCTAGCTCTTAACAAAATTGAATCAAAGTTATAAGTGAAGTTCTATATAAAGATCTGTATTATTTCTACACCATTATTGTACAGCTTTTGAGATGAAACTCATCTCATCACGGTATTTCATTGTCGATTCCTTAGGATTTGACATGAAAAGATGGCACTTTTCCATTTAGCCTTGTATTTATGAGTGCGCCTAGCACTGCTGTATTACTATGTCTTCAATACCAAATATAATTTGGCTCAATTAAAAAAAAAAATTTTTTCTTTCCTTCCATTTTCACAACTATAATTATAATATTTTTGCTGCCATTTAAATTAACTAATTTGTCTTGACAGGACGTTGAATTAAAAAACTTTCGAAACTTTTGTGCTCAAGTAAAAGAGTGCAACATAATGATAATACATAGAATCGAGCCAGGAAAAACTGCTTACACCGAAAACAGCGAATCTAGAATGAAGGATAAGAGCACTTGCTTCTCCAATTTAAAAAAAAATAATTTTTGATTATAAAAAGAATCTTTTCAATCAATTTTGAAGCAGCGAACTAAAATAATTTAGCTGAAAATTGGCTTTTCCGTTTAAGCAGTTTAGTTGTCAAATACACTCGAAATGTGTAAAGTGTTGAACAAGAGCGAACACGATGGCTTGAAAATAGAACAAAATATTTAGATAGGAATGTGTCAGGCTCAAGACTCTTCTATTATAGGCCAAAGTTTTGAGCATGAAAAGTTAGTTGTTCGGTATTTTGTTCAATTTTTAAGCTGTTACATTTTCAGAGCTGCCAACCTACTGCAAAAAATGCGGAATTGTACGCATTTTCAGCGATTGTACGCTTGTACGCATTTCCCCCAAGATTGTACCCATTTTCAGTGTACAGAGTCACTTCAGTTTTCTTTAGTTGGGGAGCGTTCACATATTACGTCATCAGCTAGGGGGGGAGGGGGGGGGGGGGCTACCAAATGTTGACATTTGTTGACATGGGAGAGGGGGGGGGGGGGGGGCAGACCCAAGATGATGTCATCAAAACATAGGCAAATTAGGCCTATTTTATTAAATGCAAGAGCTTCAAAAATGGCATTCCAAATAAATTAGCAAAAAGGCAATAATGGAAGATTTGGAAGCCTATTTCAAAGTTTGTTCCTTTCAAAACAGCTAAAGATAAATTGCTATGATGAGTATTGCCCATCTCTCAAGAAACAAGATGGGAAAGGGGTATCACTTCTCAAAAGGCGAACTTGCCCTAAATGTGCATTGTATCACTCCTCGATCACAGCAATGAAAGACCATTCACGAAAATGCAGCATACAAGAAGAACAGCAAATGGGAGAAAGTGATGACGATGAAGATGAAATTGATGATACTATTTATAGTACATTGCCAGAGGTCCAAGGCAGAAACATTTTTGAATCAATTAATTTTATGTTTGGAAATTGAAACAGAAATTCATTTCACTAAAAGACTAATATGCTATAAAATAATTTGCCTCCTATACTATTTTAAATTACACTTTCTGAAATTTTTTTAATAGCACCTGCACCAAGTAGCCTAATTTAAATAATGTTTGTTAGATTTTATCTTTGCAAATTTAAATTTTATGTCCCCATTGTATCGTAAAACATAAATTATCAACAGTTTCTGAAATTAATAAAATGTCTGAATGTGTTTTATCAAACGTTGATAATCAATGTTTATGGTTTGAAAAATGAATAATAAATATTGTGAAATTAAAGTTATCTTTTAGTTTTTATTAAATTAGATGACGTCATCATCTGTTGGGGGAGGGGGGGGGGTCAGGTCAATGATGACAAGTGATGACTTGGGGGAGGGGGGGGGGGGGGTCTAAAAAGGGCAAATTTTTGATGACGTAATATGTGAACGCTCCCTTGTAATTCATATTATTACTGGCCTATTGAGAAACCTTGGTGACCAAGTGGATATTCATATATTTTTTTTACCAATTATGATCTTCATGCTGGGAGGTAGAATTCTGAAAGGATTGGATTATAGTCTTGGGAAATTGAGCTTCGGTGTGACTTTATGTAAGTGTACCTTCCTCCTTACTTTCACAATAGTTTGTTTCCGTCGATTTCAGGATTGTACCCATTTTTATGAAATATCCCCCATTTTGAGTTCCCATTGTACACATTCTCATCAGATGGGGTTGGCAGCTCTGCGTTTTGTTCAAACAATTTTTACAATCTACAGCTTAGTATTAAATCTTGTGTACAACAGCTCTGTTTTTGGGTTTTTTTTTTTTTTGACAAATCATATAGGGCAAATGGCAAAAATGTGTGTTTAGCTCTTTATTTAACCTTTCTTTGCAATAACAAAAGTGAAACTGATATTGATATGTTCCATGTGCAATCTGCCTCGTCACAAATATTATGTAATTGTAGCATAAACAAATATATGAAATATATATAATATGACTTGTTTTATTTGGTTTGTCTGTGGAGCCTTTATGTTCTCATTTTATTTGGGGTTCCTCTCTTTTTTTTCTCGTGTCAATGATAAAATAATCTTATTTAATGAATGAGTTTATTTATAGGTCATAATTTTACAAATTAATTTAAGTTTATATACATAACATATATTCTGTTTAACACTGCATCAACTCTTTTTATCAACCTACGTTTTTGTTTTTGTTTTCATTTTTCTTTTTTTTCTTCTTCGATGTAAAGTATTGAGAGATCATGTTTTAAAATATTTATTGCTTGTGACTTATTGTGAACGTCTTTGGGTTTATTGATAACAATTTTGTCTTGTTTGTCGATTAAAAAAAAATAAAATTGTTGGGATCATGTTGACCAAAGGTGGGTTTGCTCTCACCATATTAAAATCAATGGCTGGTTTGTATGTTTTTCGTTACTTTTTTGTTTTGTTTGTTATTAAATTGAATGGAAAACTTTCAGCTCGGATGAACTGATGATACAATAGTGGCATGTTTGCGTGTTTTTGACCAGAAAGTCGCAGATTTGATTTCTCGTTGGAAACAGTTTGTTTTTTGTTTTGTTTGTTTTGTTTTTTCCAAAGGCCTTAGAGTTTGTTTTATTTTTTCATGTGATAGTTCATTTCATTTATTAATGATAATTATTGAGCTTTATATAGAGCAAGATCCACTAAATGTGCTCAAAGCGCTTTACAAGGGGTCCCTGGTCAACAGCGACATTTAACATGTAGAACGGGATATTAACTTTAAATCTAGTCTATAAAAAGAAAATGTCTCAATTCTTAATGCATTTGAAGAAGAAAAAAAACAATAGCACCCAATAAATTTTGTTAGTTTTTTTTTTATCAACTTTCGTAGTATCCAGTCATTTTTGATTTTATAACAAATCTTAAAAGACACCTTTGCTTGTTATTTCGATGTTATTGGAATTCTCTAGTCTGCCGACATTGTGTTCAGGTATCTCTTGCATTTATACGATAGCCATCGATCTCCACAGGGAAATAGATTTGATGCGTATTTAATTAATTGATAACGTTTTTTATCCAATATAAAGTTCAATATTTGTAAACATTAAAGGTATATCAGTTATTGCATTGTTTCCGAGGAATGAAATTTTGTTTACATTTATATACGATTTGTAAACCTTTGAGTGTGTTCTTCTTAGTGGGGACATGTGCTTGTGTCTGGATGAGACTTTTAGGTGATCTCAAACTAAGTACTTTGATAATGTGCTCTTGGAATCTACATCTGTTTCCTATTTGAACCAATTCCCCTTTGTCTTACTACTTCTCAAGTCCTTTTAATTGTACATCTAGAATGTTTTTACTATCCCATTTTCTTCCATTTTTACTGGCGCTTATATGACCTAAATGTGTCGCACTGGGTGGGGATCCTGACCTCCCATAGCGGGCAGGGAGGTACATACTGTGTCTTCTATCCCCTTATATCTGTTTTCCAACATGCTTTCTGTCTTTGTCCTGGAATGAGATTACTTGGTTTTGTCTTGGCTCTGGCCAGAGTCCTAGCTGGGAGGGAAACAGTCAAATGCATAGTTATTGTTTTGGGAGATGATATTTTTTTCCTTGTAAATCATCTCTCTGTTATGTATTATTATATTGGTTATTTTTAATGTATAATGTAAGCATTTGAGTGTATTCCTCTTTGTTGGATTTTGTGCTTGTGTCTGGATGAGACTTGTAGGTGATTTCAAACTAAGTACATTGGTAGTATGCTCTTGGAATCTACATCTGATCCCTATTTGTTCTCAGTTCCCCTTTGTCTTACTTTTTCTTGGGTACTTTAATTGTAATTATAGAACTTTTTACCATCCCATTTGCTTCCTTTTTACTGGCGCTGATATAACCTAAATGTGTTGCAAGCGCCGTAAAACCCTTAAAAACAAAACAAAACGATCTTAAACTAGTGTACTTTTGGCATCTACATATGTTCCCTGGCTGAACATTGTCCCTTTTGTCTAACTTTTTCTCTTGTGAAATTTAGACTTTTTTTCTTTACTATCCCATTTACTTTTTTTTTTTACTGCTGCTGATATTAACTATATGTGTCACACGCGTCGTAAAACCATTAACAAAGCAAAAAACAAACCCATCCCGACACAATACTGTTTTGAGTTGATGGGTCACAATTAGAATTCTGGGTGGGGATCCTGACCTCCCATAGCGGGCAGGGAGGTACATACTGTGTCTTCTATCCCCTTATATCTTATCCAACAAGCTTTCTGTCTCTGTCTTGGAATGAGATTACTTGGCTTTTTCCGGGCCCTCGTCGGAGTCCTGGCTGAGAGGGAAACAGTCAAATGCATAGTTATTGTTTTGGGAGATGATATTTTTTTCCTTGTAAATCATCTCTCTGTTATGTATTATTATATTGGTTATTTTTAATGTATAATGTAAGCATTTGAGTGTATTCCTCTTTGTTGGATTTGGTGCTTGTGTCCGGATGAGACTTATAGGTGATCTCAAACTAAGTACATTGGTGGTATGCTCTTGGAATCTACATCTGATCCCTATTTGTTCCCATTCCCCTTTGTCTTACTTTTTCTTGGGTGCTTTAATTGTAATTCTAGAACTTTTTACTATCCCATTTTCTTCCTTTTTACTGGCGCTGATATAACCTAAATGTGTTGCAAGCGCCGTAAAACCCTTAAAAACAAAAACAAACAATTAGAATTTTTTTTAATAAAAAAAAAAAAACAAAACTCATTTTGTTTGGTGTTAGTTTTAGACAGTTGAGACTTTAAAATTGCCACTATAAATTAACTCTCGAGTTCACCCTCATTGAAAATTGAACAAATTCGTTCGATTTTCCATGAATATGAACTCGAGAGAGTTGAAGAGTTCCTCATTTTTATATAAATTTGTGCTTTGTTGTTGTTTTGTGGTTATCGATCGTGTACCAAAGACATGTTTGTTGTTTTCATTGCTTGTTATACCATAATAAAATCCACTGTTTCCACTAAATTATTGTCTGATGGTTTTTTTTATTTGATTTTAATTTTCTTGAATTTTTGTTACAGATCTTTCCTTTATACAGATTTAATCCGTATTAAATAAATAAAATTCCCTTTATTCATCCCATAGGGGAAATTATTCTCTAGGGTCTATTCAACGGGAGACTGGAATAACCCAGGCGTCAGCCACAGTGCAGCGCCGCAAATTGAGCTAGGGCGAGATGGCTTGCTCAAGTACACACAGCTGGGTGGGGTTCCTGACCTCCCATAATACTGTGCCTTCTATCCCCTTATATCTGTTTTCCAACATGCTTTCTGTCTTTGTCTTGGAATGAGATTACTTGGTTTTGTCCTGGCCCTGGCCGAAGTCCTAGCTGGGAGGAAACAATCAAATGCATAGTTATTGTTTTGGGAGATGGTATTTTTTTCATTGTAAACCATCTCTCTGTTATGTATTCTTATATTTGTTACTTTGAATGTATAATGTAAACATTTGAGTGTATTCCTCTTTGTTGGATTTTGTGCTTGTGTCCGGATGAGACTTCTAGGTGATCTCAAACTAAGTACATTGGTGGTATGCTCTTGGAATCTACATCTGATCCCTATTTGTTTCCAGTTCCCCTTTGTCTTACTTTCTCTTGGGTGCTTTAATTGTAATTCTAGAACTTTTTACTATCCCATTGTCTTCCTTTTTTACTGGCGCTGATATGCCTTAATGTGTTGCAAGCGCCGTAAAACCTTATATTAAAAACAAACAAAACAAATTGTAAATCTGTAATTTTTTATCATCCCATTTTCTTCCTTTTTAGTGACCATTTAATGCCCAAGTAGTCTTATCGTAAACGCTATAAAAGTCTTTAAAAAAAAACAAACAAACAAAAAACAACAAAAAAAGAAAACAACAAAAAACACACAAACAAAAACAAGACAAAAGACAAAAAATTAAACGAAACGAAACTAACAAAAAAAAATAACCTATTTGGTTTTCCGAGACCATTTCTTGAATCTTTCGCTGGAAGGGAGATAAGCAGACTTAACCTTTGGTGGGATATTTTTTTTTGATAGTTAATCATCTCTAATTCATTTATTTATTGACTTATTGATATGATGCAGTCTGATCTAACAGCCTTTGGCAAGGCAGAGGAAGTTTTGCTATTTTAATTTAAATTATAATCCCAGTTGCCCTACAGTAATAAGCACATATTATCTCTTAATGGGGGTGGCTAAAGGGGGGAGGGAGGGGGGGGGGGGTTATTAATGGAGTCTTATTTTTAACTCTTAACTCTCTCCTTACCAGCTATTTTTAGAATTTCCGCTGAAAATTCACACCCACCCAGCACAAAAATAGACTTTTCTTACACTCAAACAAAAAAGTAACAAGTGAGCTCTACAACACAGTGTTTAGTATTTATAGCTGTAATCAATGCATTTCTTTAAATTTTGTGATGTACAAGAGAAATCAGAATGAGAAAATTGTCCGTTACATCGTAACGAATGTGACGATTTTCCTATGGTTGGTAAGCAGAGGGTTAAATGCCTGATTTATTCCCCTCTCTGGATTTATAATGAACAGTTATAACCGGCGTGCATTCATTTTGCAGGTCTGATAATCCAAATCATTGTTGTTATGGAAACATTCTCAAACCAACGCAACATATTATCCATTATACTAACGAAAGAGTGAAAATGGAGAGGCTTCGTATGGGAACAAAACAGACAATGGACGTTTCGGGTACAAACCCTTCGTCAGCACAACAGTACACAAATAAACGTGAAACACAAATAAAATATAAGTTATTTTTCATTATATTTTATTTGTCTTCCACGTTTATTTGTGTACTGTTGTGCTGACGAAGGGTTTGTACCCGAAACGTCCATTGTCTGTTTTGTTCCCATACGAAGCCTCTCCATTTTCACTCTTTCGTTAGTATTTTACGATCACTGGCTTCAGGCAGCCCCTACCGTTTTCTCATATTGTCCATTACAACGATGTTAAAGCACGCCCATAATTCCGTTCGGCTATCAGACATACACATAATAATATGTGCTCGTAGTTGAGTCCTTGGAAAAGACTCTTTACTCACATTCTCTCACCATACTCAGGTGTAAAATGAGTACTTGGTCGTTAATAGGGTTAGCTTCGTGGGATAAAAAATAGTAATATTTCGTTCTACTTGTTACGTGTTGCTGTTGGTCAGGGTTTCCCTTGCAAAGCGCTTTGAGCACGTTTAGTGGATATTGCGCTATATAAAAGCTCAATTTTTTTTTAGGTTAGTACATTAATGAGTAAAATTCTCTCTCTCTCTCTCTCTCTCTCTCTCTCTCTCTCTCTCTCTCTCTCCCTCTCTCTCTTTCTTTCTTTCATTCTTTCTCTCCCTCAATCATCTCTATCGCTCTTCCCCCCTCTCTACAGTTATCTCTCTTTCACTCTCTCCCTCCTTATATCTCTCTCCCTTTACCTCTAACTCTCTCTCTCTCCCCCTCCTTCTATCTCTCTCCCTCTACCTCTCTCTCTCTCTCTCTCTCTCTCTCTCTCTCTCTCTCTCTCTTTCTATCGATATCTCCCACTCCCTCTCCTCCCCCGCCCGTTTCTCTCTCTGTTACAACACGAAACAACCATCAGTTAGCTACCGTAAATGGTTAACAATGTATTTAAAATTATAGAACGCACATTGTATTGTCGTGAATAATTCCCTTGGATAAGTAATGGTGTATAGGGACAAATAAAAGTGCTAAAAACACACTGTTATGATAAATTGCCAGAGTGGTTCTATAAGGGGTGTCATTTATATGGGTCTTAGCTACCTGTATGCCAATTTTCATGCTTTCAACCTGAATTTGCACGGTTTTAGCCTAATTCCCCCCCCCCCCCCCCCACTGCACATCAATAATAACCGATTGGAACGACACCAACTTTTAAAAAGTATCTTTTTTGTGTTAAAATCAAAATCAAAATCAATGATGACAGAAAATGGAATATCAGAATAGGTAACTCCTACACAACTCCTTCACAGTTGTCAATTATAACTGAGTTGTCTCCCTTATATAATTTTCTTGCAAATCCTAAAAAAAAAAAAATAATAAAAAAATCCAAAGATGTAGTAAGTAAGTGGGTAGCTAGTTGGTAGGCCTATTTTAAGCTATAGATAGTTCGAAGATGACGTCACTCAGGTCTTTGTTATTGTTTTTTGCCATCCGCGTTTATTAGTAATGCTCACTGAACTGTATTAACCTGACTATAAACGTTCATGGATACACACAGTTTTGTGTGTTGGTCCGTTATACTTCCGGATGGCAATGTTGTGAACTTCTTAGCCAAGTGCATACTGTCTATATGTGGATGGTGTACGTACACGTTTTGGAAATGGCATCAACATTTTCAAGTCAAAGATTTCGTAAATCTATAGATAGCATGAGCTTGGCTAAGAAGCTCATAACATTGCCATCCGGAAGTATAACGGACCAACACACAAAACTCTGTGTAACCATGAACTTTTATAGTCGGGGTAATAAAGTTTAGTGAGAATCACTCACAAACGCGGATGGCAAAATACAATAACAAAGGCCTGATTGACATCATCATCGTTCTATCTATAATTATGGTTATGCTGTAGACTCAAGAATTGGTTTAAACAACAAAAGAAACATGTTTTTATCCAAATAATCAAAACTTTTGTCTATTATTCTCTTGACATGTGATTAGCTTTAGGAATATGTACTAATCATTAACTCACTCAACCCTAACACCGACTATATCCGTTGTTTACCCAGGTTACCCCCCCCCCCCCCATGCGTATTTACTACATTTTTCTGAGACAAATTATAGGCGTAGTATCACAGCTAATGTTTTTAGTTTTTACATGTTAATGATAGTTAAATAAAACTGTCTATCTACATGCTCATTTTTAATACATTTCTTTCCAATTTTGAAACGTAGCAAAAATCGCTGAGATTGAGTGAGTTAATATTAAGATCCCTCTCAAAATTTGTATAAGGTAATGATTTTGAATTAACGTTATCTGTGTAATAAAAATGCTATGGATTTTTCTTCCTAATTTGCAACTTCTTGTAATTTTTGATATTAATTTTTATTTTCTATTCCTTGACCATTCGAAAAGAGAATTAATATCATGTTGCACGATTAAATGTTACTCAATATTATTACAACAAGAATTGAAGTGAGTATGAAAGTGCCAGAAGACAATAGAGAATAAAAAATTTCGCGGCGGTGATGAGGGTTTGAACCCGCGACCTTACTGGTACGACAACTCCGCCTGGCCGGGTAGAGCGTGACTCTACCGTATTTAGAATCTTCTACAATCTACATTACGATGATATATTACGTTATAGGTCCTAAGACTCTTCCCTGTGATGCTCCACTGGCCACCGATTTATAGTCGATATTTCGCAATTTACAACTAGACGTCTACCCTCTGAGTAAAAAAAAAAAAATTAATATTAAAAAAATAATTAAAAAGTGAGATTTTATATTTTCAAAATTGAGCTTTTATATAGCGCAATATCCAGGTGATGTCCGGGGTCCCTCAACTGAGAGGGTCAAGAATAGCCCAACGCCAAGCCAGCAGTGTCGTAAAAGGCGACTAATGGTGTGTGATTCCCCCATCTTTGAGTCACCTGGTCCTCCAGGTTGGGGGTTGGCAAAGGGTTAACACCCCTTTCCGTTAAAATCAAACCGTTACAGAAACGCAGACAGACAAACCAAACCCTTTTTTTAGCTTGGGCGACCGAAGAGTTTCTGGAATGACAGAATTTATGAAGGAAGCTGATATACAGAGAAGTGGTAAGACCGCGAATGAGATTAAAAAGTTAGCTCAGGATAGAGAAGGATGGAAACTGTTTGTCTGTGGCCTATACCCTGACCCAGGGTGAAAAAGGCAATGGTGATGATGATGATGAATATCCACTAAATGTGCTCTACGACTTCAAGAAAAGTTCCCTTTCAACGTGCTCATGCCTTTATGTAAGCATTCTCGATATCCAACGGGCACATGCATACCTTTCTGTAACCCAGGATTTCGCGAACGATATTATAATCATCTCTTTTCTATAAAATTTCAAGCCTTTGTGAAATGTCTGATTGTTTTATGCATCGATAAGCTCGATTCAGTTTTTCAATATCTTTCTGTATCTGTATCTGTATCTGTATGGTCCTTTTCCAAGGACTCAACTATGCGCCGAGCGCGAGGCTCGAACCCATAACCTTCCGATCCAAAATCGAGTGTCATACCACATAGCCACACAAGGACCAGGACCAGATTGTAATAGGCAGAAATGACGTAATATATTTCAACAATCTATTTTTTTGCCTTTACAGGAAGGCCAGCATCACTGCTTGATGAAACTGATCCTGATTGGGTTCCAACGTTAAAGCTTGGACATGGGGCAGAGAAAAAACAGACCATTACTGAAGAAACCAATGGTCTGGCTGTATTTCAGCGGCGTCCTCTTTGGGCGCGGGCAGAGTCCTCTGAAGGACTGGTTACATACACACTTCCAAGATATTTGGAACCGGTAACTTGGTAGAGTTGTTGCGGTTGATGCTCTTTGTGGACGACCACTTCGAGCCTGCTCATTAATGTTGGTGGAGTCAGTTCAGCTCCAATAGAGCACATAAGGCACCTTTGAAATGTTCGAATACCCACGAGTCACCATAAACACGTTTCAGCCATTTATGAATGTTTTCTAGGCACGTCTCTCTACAGTAAAGAACTCAGTCACACTAATAAATAGAGGTGCCTAAATGAGTCAATAAAATGGAGATAAAGAAAAAGGGAGTAAATCTGACTCATGAATGAACAACACAAAACAAACGACGTTTCGGTCCTTGGCCTTTATCAAGTAAACACAGAATGTATATATATATTTATATTAGATTGTCATATATAGGCAATATGACATATGACAAAATATAGGCTCAAAATGAACGAAGAAAAAACGGAAGTTCTTTTGTGTGATCCTAAAAAAAAAAAAATTATTACAATTGAAAACGAAAAAGTCCATTTTACTGACAGAGCTAGAAATCTGGGTGTTCGCTTTGACTCTACCCTTTCCATGCATTGCCATATCGATAATTTATACGTCGAGCTCAGAAGAATTTCACAACAGGGAATGAGAAGCGAGGACGAGAGACGCATGCGCACAACCAACATGACATTCTCTCTCTAATAACTTTTCCGCCGGTCACGTCACAGACTATGGGTGATGTCCAATCAAGGGACGCTACTCTTCCGCTAATCTCATTCCCTATTGGTTAATTTTCTTTTAGATCAAAAAGCTATTCAAACCCTCATTTCTTCTTTGATGTTTTCTAGACTTGATTATTGTAACAGCTCGTGTATTCTATTCCAAATAATGTTCTCAGCAAACTGCAGCGGATTCAAAATCAAGCGGCAAAATTAGATAGTTTTGAACAGGAAAAAAAAGTGATCATGTCACACCTTTGTTTTGGACTTTACATTGGCTCCCTGTTAGATTTAGGTTTTCGTATAAAATTGCTGTAATGTGCAATAATCATCTTAATGAAACTTTTCCAGCCTATATATCAGATTTGATAAATGTTTACACTCCCTCAGGCTCTTTAAGATCCAACTCTCAATCACGATTCAACATCATCATCCGTCGTGGCTTGTGCTCTTGAGCACGTTGCCGGTCAGCTGTCTCCACGAATCACGATCCTCTGCGGTGCGCATGAAATCTGTGTTGCTTTTAAAATCACGTTTGGCCATTCAATAACTCAGCCGATGTTCTGATGTCATTAACCCAATTGCCAAAAGAAATAATATAAGGCTGAAGTGATATGAGTATTGGTTTCTATTGACGTCAGGAGATAAGCGATCGATGGTGTAATGCGATCTCCCAAGATAGACCAAAAACTAGGCCATCAGGCTTTGCGCTACTTCAAACAAACAAACAAACAAACAAACAAACAAACAAACAAACAAACAAACAAACAAACAAACAAAAAAAAACCCAGAAAAGAATAATGATAATAAATAAAGCGGGGACATGCGTGATTATATAAAAAAGACAATAAATTCATTAATCAGTAACAAGATCTTCATATCCAGAGCTATTTCTGGAATTCGTAACTTGCGGGATAATCTGATGATTCTCTCTCTCTCTCTCTCTATCTCTCTCTCTCTCTCCATGTATATATATCTTTAAATGATTTTACATAATTATTACCACTATTATAATTATCATTATTTTTTATTATTATTATTATTATTATTATTATTATTATTATTATTATTATTATTATTATTATTATTATTATTATTATTATTATCATTATTATATTCGTTGTTTGCCTTGCTTTATTATTGATTTTACTTATTTGATTTGTTGATGAAAATATATTCTTGTATGAGTTTCATTGGCAATTGCCTAAAATAAACGTTTTTGAACTTTGAACTTTATATATATATATATATATATATATATATATATATATATATATGTGTGTGTGTGTGTGTGTGTGTGTGTGTGTGTGTGTGTGTGTGTTTATCGGCTCCCTCTTTAATCATCCGTGTCATTTCCTTCCACTGTCCACGGTCTTTTGCTGTGGATGCTAATTTCGTGAGGTCTTCCTTTGATTTTAATTCTTTGTTATTTTGAAGGCGTTTTAGGTCTCTATTGAGGACAGTGTGAATTGACGTGGGTGGTCTACCTTGATATTTCTTGTGTCCGGATAGGGTGAAAAAAGTATTCATGGCTTTATTAGCTGGTATATTTACATCTCTTCTGAGTATATGCCCAAAAAGCCGCCATCTTGCATTCAGGATTTGAATGGATAATGAATGGCACTTTTCTACTCACTTCATCTCTCAATGGATAAGTGTCTTTCATTGTATTTGTCATACAGTGTTTTATTGCTTATTTTTATGGGGATCGTATATTCAGGACTCTTTTCAGTTGTTTTCTATGGAATCTGTCTAATCGTTGCTCTTCGGCTCCAGTCAGTGACCATGTTCCGCAGTTGTATATAAGCACGGATTTTACAAGGGTTGTGTATAATTTGATTTTAGTATTTATATATAGTATGTATGTATGTATGTATGTATATATATATATATATATATATATATATATATATATATATATATATATATATATATATATATATATATATATATATATTAGAGAGGGAGATATAAAGAACCCAGACTACGATCACATCTCAATCACAAAAACCCAATCACACTCTGCTTTCTGTTGAATGTGTGATAAATTAAACAATTTTATGATAAACGAATTGACATTTATTTCATTTCATCAAGTTTTAACATTTTATATTTCTGAGGATACGTATTTGTTGCTTATATAAAAATAGATGTTATTATAATA
>NC_088366.1:62473672-62483672 GCF_034508935.2 Berghia stephanieae | reverse complement strand
TTTCACTGCCTGTGTCAAAATGTTTTGCAGAAGTTATTCTACATTTATCATTAGATACTTTTTATTATTTCTTATCTATTCGTTTTTGTTTTTGCTTGTTTGCGTTGTATATTTTACGTGTATCTGCCATCGTGGTAAATATTGTAATTGTAAAGAAAAGGCGGCTATGTGGTCTAGTGGTATGACACTCGCTTTCGGATCGGAAGGTCCTGGGTTCGAGCCTCGCGCTCGGTGCATAGTTGAGTCCTTGGAAAAGGCTCTTTCCTCACATTCTCTCACATTCTCTCACCGTACTCAGGTGTATAATGAGCCTTTTCTAATGACTCAACCATGCGCTGTTCAGAGCGGGCCTCAAAATCCGACCTTCCGATCCACGAGACCACATAAGGCTATGTGGTCTTGTGGTATGACACTCGCTTTCGGATTGGAAGATCTAGGGTTCGAGCCTCGCTCGGTGTATAGATGAGTCTTTGGAAAAGATTACTCACATTCTCTCACCGTACTCGGGGTGTAAAATGACTTCCTGGCCGTTAACAGCGTTGTCTCTGTCGGGGGGAGGGGGGATGGTATTCTCGCCTAACAGGCGTCATGTCTCGTTCTACACGTTACGCGTACTGTTGACCAGGGACCCCATGTAAACCGCTTTGAGCACGTTTAGTGGATATTGCGCTCTGTAAAGGGCTCATTTATTTTTAGTCGCACATGCAAATATCAACCAGGAATAGTACTTGTTGAAGTTTAAATCCTTATCGGAGACGTTTGTATGACGTATAAATAGATAAATATCCTGAACGAAATCAGCCAAAGATGGTATTTTTGACCTCATCCTTATAGTAATTTATTTGAGCTTTTATATAGAGCAATATCCGCTAAACGTGCTCAAAGCGCTTTACAAGGGGTCCCTGACCAACAGCAACACTTAACATGTAGGACGGGACATGACGCCTGTTAGGCGATATTACACATTTTTTTCGGTCAGAGACAACGCTGTTAACGGCCAAGTACTCATTTTACACCTGAGTATTACGGTGAGAGAATATGAGTAAAGAGTCTTTTCCAAGGGCTGAACTATGCGCCGAGAGCGAGGCTCTAACCCAGGACCTTCCGATCCGGAAGCGAGTGTCATACCACTAGACCACATAGCCGCATAATCTAAACACTACCGAGTTCTTACAAAACGTCTTTTTACAATTTGACTAGAAAACTTTAACAACAAGAGATGATGGTAGAGACACGCTCTCCCCGGCCAGGCGGAGTTGTCGTACCAGTAAGGTCGCGGGTTCAAACCCCCATCACTGCCGCAAAATTTTTAAAATCTCTATTGTCTTCTGGCACTTTCCTACTCACTTCATCTCTTGTTGTTATCAACATAAGTGCCTGCTCCACTCAATTTTTTTGAACTAGAAAACTTTATAACTTCTATGTCGATAGATGTAATATAATAGATAACAAAAGTGGGATGTCAAAAATGGTTCCAATTTCTTTGAAGAATACAGAATGTCTTAACTACGCCACTACCACATTATCTCAATCATCTATAGTGTTTCATTCATCCTGTTTTGTTGATAAAGGGAGGGGAAACCCGAAACGTTCATTTGATATGTTTTTGTTATTAAATTGAAGAAGCTTACACCTCCTTATCATTTATTCCAATTTCAATGGAAAATGTAACCCACTTTTTCGAAGGACCGGATACAAACCTTGTGTAATTTGATCTTCTGGTTTCAGAGTGATGGCATCTTATTTTCTAGTCTAAACATATGCTGGTCGTTTAACCCTCTCCTTACCACCCATTTTCAGTATTTTCCCTAAAATTTCACTCCCACCCAACACAAAAATATCTTCTTTTTTTTTTTACTCAAACATAAAAACCAACAAACACACTATTGATCAAATATTGATCAGCAAAATGAACTCTACAACACAGTGTCACGTTTTTATAGCTATAGTTATAAAACATTTTTCTTTGAATTGTGGGATTTACAAAAGAAATCTGAATGATAAAAGTGTTGGTTGGATCGTAACGAATGTGACGATTTTCATACGGTTGGTAAGGAGAGAGTTTACTAAAGATAATCCACCCTCGCTTTTTACGATCTCTAATCATAAGAATCTGATTACACATTCTGCTACTAAAATAGTTATACCGCCTTATGATTCAACATATAAGCCTATTATTAGTCTTTCGAAGGACTGGTTACTTATACAATTCAAATGAGTTTGGAACCGGAAGTGTAGACCGTGTGACGTCACGAATTCTATTCTATAGTGACCAAAAACTTGTCAAAGCAATTAAATCCGAGATTTAAAAAAAAACAAAACGAGTGAGGAATTGAGTGCATAAATAATATAATAATAATAATAATAATAATAATAATAATAATAATAATATAATAATAATAATAATAATAATAATAAAATAATAATAATAATATAATAATAAACAATAATAATAATAATATAATAATAATAATAATAATAATAATAATAAATATAATAATAATAACATATACATATAATAATAAATACTACTATATTACTAATACTACATAATACTACAACTATTACTACAACTAACTAACTACTACTACTACTACTACTACTACTACTACTACTACTACTACTACTACTACTACTACTACTACTACTACTACTTACTACTACTACTACTACTTCTACTACTACTACTACTACTACTTACTACTACTACTACTACTACTACTACTACTACTACTACTACTACTACTACTACTCTACTATACTACTACTACTACTACTACTACTACTACTACTAATACTACTACTACTACTATACTTCTACTACTATACTACTACTACTACTACTACTACTTCTTCTACTACTACTACTACTACTACTACTACTACTACTACTACTACTACTACTACTACTACTACTGTGCCTTACTTTAGAATAAAACGTCGTATTGAGAACAATACATGACAATACACCCGTCCTACATGTTAAATGTTGCTGTTGACCAGGGACCCCTTGTAAAGCGCTTTGAGCACATTTAGTGGATATTGCGCTATATAAAGCTCAATTAGAAGCTTAATTAGAACAACATTTGTCGATCGCCGTTAGTCACCAGTCTCTCAGTTCAACATGTCTTGCATTTACCATAAGACAAAACACCGAAACGTTCTCTCACCTTTTGTATTGAAGAAAAATGAAAAAAACAAACAAACAAAACAACAAAATAACAAAACAAACAACCCCGCTACAAAATGAAAAAAAGAATATTTAAGAATTACTTAATACAGAAAGTTTATGACTCAAAACCCTTCATCAGCTGGCCACAAAGGCAATTCTGCAGTACTCCGGAAAAAATACATATATTTGAAAATTTGGCCAGAAAACTCGTCCTTCAAATATCGTTTCGATTTAAATGACCCTCATCTTGGCAAAAACTCCCAAACCTGGGACTTCGCGAATCTAAGAATCTAACGTGGTTCTAAACAAAGAAAATCTGTATTTTTTATTTTTCATGCTGGCTAGAACTTTTCATATGTCTTGTGATCAGAATGTGTATAAGTCAAAACATGATCCGATTTTTTTTCTCCTCTGGATACGCTTTTATGCTCGTCAGAGAAATATTTCATAAGGGCGTCCGCCATTGTTCCGATAGTTTAGAGCCAGTTACTAAGTTACCATGCGTCATTACAAGGGAAGTGACGTTACAACTGTTGAAGTGTATTATCTTTTGTTCACAGAATTTGGTGGAAAAAACATTCGCTCTATAGATAGAAAGAAGTTGACGTCACCCAGGTCTTTATATTTATTGTTTTTTTCCATCTATGTTTATGAGAAATTCTGTTCACTAAACTTCATTAACAAGACTATGAACGTTCAAGGTTACACATAGTTTTTTTGTGTTGGTCCGTTTTATTTCCGGTTGGCATTGTTATGAGCTTCTTGACCAAGCGCACAGCATCTATAGAGCATGTTTAATCAGTGGATATATATTTTATTTATTTATTTATTTATTTATTTTTACGATAACTACTATGTCACTAGTGTGCATCTTGTGTGAGTGTGTCTATGTTAATATTGTATTGTTATAAATGTGTAACCAAATGACAAATTGCCACTTTTTAGGGGACAATAAAGATATTATATATATATATATATATATATTATATATATATATATATATATATATATATATATATATATGGTTGTGTGTGTGTGTGTGTGTGTATGTGTGTGTGTGAGTGTGAGAGTGTGTGTGAGTGTGTGTGCGAGTGATTGATTAACTTTTGCGCCATAATCAGGGCGCCAAACACTTGGCATCAAAGTAATCCTCACAACTTGCGTCATTGTCGAATTGTAAAGTTCTAGAAAAGCTTGTATAATTACAGGAATACGAGAAGTGATGAAATGGCAATTAGAAAAGAATATCAATGACAGTGGAGAACGCGTATTTGGCGTGCATAAATTAATTATGCTGTAAAATGATAGATAGGATTTTCACAATTAATTTGGCCAAAATAAAAACAACAAACAAAAACAACATAAAAAAACAAACAACAAAAAAAAACAAAAAAAACAAAACAAAACAAACAAAAACAACAACAACACAATAACAAAAACAAAACACAAAACAAAAAGAAACAAAAAAAACCAACAAAACAACAAAAACAAACAAAACAAAAAAAAAAAAGATTAATTTTCTCCTGTCATTTGTTTGTCATGTGAGTTCGAAGTCCCATCTTTAAGAATTTTTGACACACAGGTCGTTTGTCAGTTTAATTTGAAGTGTGAGGTTTAAGAACAACATTATGACAAGGGTTTTGTCACGTGATCGATCATAATATGTGTCAGTGCATGACGTAATCAGTCGGAAGGTGGACATTTTAGATTTGAATTTTACAAATTTATTTATTTATTTCTTTTTTATTTATTGAATTTTCTGAAAGAATATGTTCCCCAGAGCATTTAAATCTTTATTGGAATCAAATTGGGCGATTTTTCGTGAAGTCACATAACGTATGAGAAATGTATCCAGCAACTTTTCTCAAATTTCACACTTTTTCTACTTGACTAGCCGTAAAAGATAATTAGAAGTGAAATTAAGCTTTGATATTTCCCGAAGATGTACAAAAAAAAAATGGTTGATTTAATCATTTATGACAAGAACTCAATTTTGAGAAAAACTGACCTTCTAACTAGACTTGGCAATATCTCAGTTCAATTCTTTTCACCTTAATACTGATTATGTCATTCAATGTAACATATAGGGAGTAGCCGTTTTCTGGCCGAAAAGTAATAAAAGAAGAATTTTTATCAGCATTTTGTTGATTGGTCGTTATATAGATAGAACGAAGTTGACGTCACACAGGTCTTTGTTATTGTTTTTTTGCCATCCACGTTTATGAGTAATTATCAATTAACTGGATTATCCAGACTATAAAAGTTCACGGTAACACAGGGTTTTGTGTGTTGGTCCGTTATACATCCGGATGGCATGTTATGAGCTTCTTGCCAAGCGTACACTATCTATAGAAGGAACGAAGCTAACGTCACTCAGCTCATTGTTATTGTTTTTAAAAGCCAGCCATTTTTTATGAAGATGTTCTCAATAAATTGTAGGAATCATACGATAGATAGAAAGAAGTTGACGTCACTCAGGTCTTTGTTATTGTTTTTTTTTTTTGCCATCCGCGTTTCTAAGTAATTGGATTCAATAGTCAGATGTCACGTCGCCCAGCAACGGCGGCCATCGTGGTTTTAAACAAAGAAAATCCGTACTTTTTATTCTTCATGCTGGTTGGAATTTTTCATATGTCTTGTGATCAGAATGTATAAAGTCAAAACACGATCAGATTTATAATGTTTTTTTCCCCCTCTGGATACGCTTTTATGCTCGTCGGAGAAATATTTCATAAGGGCGTCTGCCATTGTTCCGATAGTTTAGAGCCAGTTACTAAGTTACTATGCTATGCGTCATTACGAGTGGAAGTGGCGTTACGTCTGTTGAAGCGTTTATACGTTTACGATTACACATAGTTTTGTGTGTTAAGTCCTTTATATAATTTCAGGTTGGCAATGTTCTGAGTTTCTTCGCCAAGCGCACAGCATCTGCTATAGATAGTTCGAAGATGACGTCACTCAGGTCTTTGTTATTGTTTTTTGCCATCCGCGTTTGTGAGTAATGCTCACTGAACTGTATCAACTAGTGCCGCGCTGAGGACCGGACCGAGGACCGGTCCCACGGTCTTTTAGCTGTGAACCGTGGTCCAGTCCCAAAGAGGAAGACCGCCGGCGGTCCTCACTTCTTATCACCTTTCAACGGTCTGGCGCCATACTACTTCCCCAGCGATTCGTTGCCTCGGTCCTTTGCCTATCTTCCACCAATCACCACCCATCCCACTTAATTAATCGCACCCACCCCCTTTGCCATACACTAAACGACACAGACGACCATAGAGGCAGACGACCACCTCCCTCCACTCCGCAAACCGCCCTTTCGCGTGTGAGATGGGGGGAACAGGAGGCGCACGCCTTGGACGATTCCATTATACGGGGTAAATTTCAAAATTTACTACACCATAATGATCGCAATGACAATGATCTATGATGAAGGCATGACCCTCTTCTCTAATGGGTTATTGTTTGAAATGTATGTGACTACTAAAGATGTGTGTGTGTGTGTGTGTGTGTGTGTGTGTGTGTGTCGAACCTAGCAAGTTGCAAGTCTGATTTTTTGTTTTCTTTTGTCCATCTCTTGTCGCCACTCCTTTCTATCGCATTGTTGTCATTTAAAATAATACAATAATATTAAAATTTCGTTTGGTGTTTTAACTAATCAAGTAATATGAGTTTCATTAGTTTCTTCCGTCCAAAAAAACCAGTTATAACGTCTGTATTTTTAAAAGGTCCAATAGAATATTTGGGGACCCCGATAGCTCAGTTGATAGAGCACTCTCTTTATACGCAAAGGGCCAGAGATCGGTCCCGGGTGCAGTCGATTTTTTTCTGAATCCCTGTCTACTCAGCAATGAATGGGTAGCTGAGTTTGTTAGATCTGGCGAAAAGTCACCATCGACCCCTCTTATCACCTCATCCACCCCCTCTTATTATAACTTCACGTCTCTCTCTTACTCTTCAATGCTCGCTGCCCTCTAATGTGTGTGTGTGTGTGGGGGGGGGGGGGGTAGGAGTTGCGTGTGTGTATCAACGCCACGAACAACTCGATCAACGCCTTGGGCGATGCCATTATCTCCGTTAATGGGGATAAATTTCAAATTTTATTAAATTATCGAAGTAACAATGAAGTAGGGTGAGCAAATAAAGAAGGCATCACCCCTCTTCTCTAATTAGGTTACAATTTGAAATGAGTGTGACTACTCCGTGTGTTTTACTCCTGTAGGCCACGGTTTTCATCGTGTAGCGGTCTTTAACGGTTCAAGAATGAACGGACCGGTCTAGAGACCGGTCCTTGCGGTCTTCATTTCCCAAGGACCGTAGGACCGTGGTCCTTAAGCTTGCCAAGGACCGCCCCGCACTAGTATCAACCCGATTATAAACGTTCATGGATACACACAGTTTTGTGTGTTGGTCCGTTACACTTCCGGATGGCAATGTTATGAGCTTCTTAACCAAGCGCATTCTATCTATAAACGTTTAAGGTTACAAACACATTGTTTTGTGTGTTGGTAATGTTATATCCTGTTGGCGGATGTTGTGAGTTTTTTAACTAAACGCATAGCATCAATAGAAGGAACAAAGCTGACGTCAATCAGCTCTTGATTATTATTTTAGACGGTCTGTTAGGGATTAGTGCTCACTAAATTATATCAATCAGACTATAGATAGTATGCGCTTGGTTAAAAAGTTCATAACATTGCCATCCGGAAGTATAACGGACAAACACACAAAACATTGTGTAATCATGAACTTTTATAGTCGGGGTAATACAGTTTAGTGAGAATCGCTCACAATCGCGGATGGCAAAATACAATAACAAAGACCTGAGTGACGTCATCTTCGAACTATCTATAAACGTTACAGGTTACATACAGTTTTGTGTGTAGCTATGTTTAATTTGGCGAGCCGATGTTCTATTTTACCTCGACGTAATGATGCTTTGTGTGTAATTAAAATACTGACAACAACCACCAGCCAGAAATAACGTACCATCAAATTGAACTCTATGTAAATGTTTATAAATAGAATGGAGTTGACGTCATTCGAGCCTTTGTTATTGTTTTTTTTTTTTTTTTTTTTTTTTTTTTTTTTTTGCAATCCGCGTTTATGAGGAATTCTCAATAAACTGTATTAACCAGACTCTAAACGTTTAAGGTGACACATAGTTTTGTGTGTTGGTTTGTTGCGAGCTTCTCAGCCAAACGCATACTCTCAATAGATATCAGGCCTTTGTTATTGTTTTTGCCATTCGCGTTTGTGAGTTGTTCTCAGTAAACTGTATTAACCAGACTATAAAAGTTCATGGTTACACGGAGTTTGTGTGTTGGTCCGTTATACTTCCGGATGGAAATGTTGTGAACTCCTTGGCCAAGCGCATTCTATCTATAACATTAACGGAAATTAAAATGAAAATATGGGGATATGAAACTTCGGGGTTCCTTCCGTGTGTGGGTGTTCAACGTCAAGTCGATAAAAATGACATTTGTGTATTGATGGTATGTGTTTAAATAAAATAAACACCATCTCTTCCCGCTATATCAATCGTCAAAATACACAAAAAGTTTATAGATAGTATGCGCTCACAACATTGCCATCCGGAAGTATAACGGGCCAACACACAAAACGATGTGAAAACATGAACGTATATAGTCTGGATAAAACAGTTTAGTGAGAATTACTCATAAACGCGGATGGCAAAAAGCAATAACAAAGACCTTAGTGACGTCAATTTCATTCTATCTATATCAATCGTATAAATACACCAACAGTTTATAGTCTTGAGAGAATTAAGTGTGATGAAATTACCTAACTAAATATAAAAAGCCGCGAAACCCCTTGCCAAATTTCAATAGGATTCAATAGTCTGATGTCATGTCCGCCCAGCAACCAGCAGCTTGGTTCTAAACATTTACAAAATCGGTACTTTTTATTCTTCATGCTGGCTAGAACTTTTTCAAATGTCATGTGATCAGAATATATAAAAGTCAAAACATGATCAGATTTAATTCATGTTTGTCTCCTCTGGATACACTTTTATGCTCGTATGGATCCGCCATTGTTCCGATGGTTTAGAACCATTTACTATGCGTCATTACGAGGGGAGTGACGTCACGACTGTTGTACCCAATTCTATTACATATAAACATTATGAGCGAGAGGACGCTGACCGACTTGACAGGATTTGACATAGATCGTAGCCATCGTATAGCCTGATACTGAAATCCAAAAAGACTGGCATTTTGACGTCATTGGTTTTTGCACCGCCTAGTGAGTTGTCGTTACTAGTGCTCATGGAAACAAGTGGTCCCATTGGTTGAACTATTGAATACAACTCACGATTTGTTTTCTTTTGTGGCCAAACACTGGTATTTTGACGTAATTTGTTGGTCAGTGTCGGCTATAGATAGAATGCGCTTGGCCAAGGAGTTCACAACATTTCCATCCGGAAGTATAACGGACCAACACACAATCTCTGTGTAACCATGAACTTTTATAGTCTGGTTAATACAGTTTAGTGATAACAACTCACAAACGTGGATGGCAAAAACAATAACAAAGGCCTGAGTGACGTCATCTGCATACTATCTATAAGTTAACGCTGGCTACGGTCTATGACAAACTCTTTTTTCACGAACAGGAGGGGAAACTTAATGAGCTCAGTTTACATGACGTCCAAATGCCAGTCCTTTTGGGTTTCAGTGTCAGGCTATAGATAGTATGCACTTGGCTTAGAAGCTCATAACATTGCCATCCGGAAGTATAACGGACCAACACACAAAACTGTGTGTATCCATGAACGTTTATAGTCAGGTTAATACAGTTTAGTGAGCA
>NC_088366.1:62466172-62471172 GCF_034508935.2 Berghia stephanieae | reverse complement strand
ACCTTTTTTCCAACATGCAATTTTTACATGCCATAAAATTCATCTACGTATTCTATCACTGTGAGTATCCATTACTGTCGTTTCTTGTTCTATTGTTGTCTTGTACAGATGCTGTTTTTCTTGTTGTTTGACCTTCACCTTCGGACCGGAAGGTCCGGGGTTCGAGTTCCGCTCTGAGCGGCGCATAAATAGTTGAATCTTTGGAAAAGACTCTTTACTCACATTCTCTCACCGTACTCAAGTGTAAACTGAGTACTCCCCCCCCCCCTAAAAAAGCGTTGTTTCTTTCGAAAAAAAATTCATAATATTGCCTCTCAGATTATGTCAGGCCTCTCTCGTCCTACAAGTTAAGTGTTGCTGTTGTCTAGGGATCCGGTGTAAAGCGCTTTGAGCACGTGGTTATTGCTTTTTTTTAATAGATGCTTTTTGTTTTTGTATTTTTAAAATGTTTTTTTTTCGAGATTGGTGATTTAATGAAACGTGCAATTTTATTCCCAGAACGACCCAAGCGTGACTCAGCGGTAGGCTCATTGTTTCGAACCCGAAGGTACCGAGTTCGATCACCCGCCGCTGCCCTGTGTGGCCTTGAGCAAGTTACCTTTCCTTAGCTCAATTTGCATCACTGTACTGCGGCTGACGCCTGGATTATTCCAGTCTTCCATTGGAATAGACCCAAGAGAATAATTATCCCTTTTGGATGAAGACAGTGAATTTTATTTATTTATCTATTTATTTATTTATTTATTTATTTATTTATTTATTTATTTATTTATTTATTTATTTATTATTATTTTTTAAATTAACTATTTTATATCACGGCGGTCCCAAGTTTAACAACAGCGCTGAAGATTTAGGACGAGACATGGCGTCCGAAAGGCGCTTTTATAAGTTTTTGTTCGACACAGACCGTGCTGTGTTACCGACCAGGTACTCCTTTTACACTGAGTTTGGTGAGAACATGTGAATTATATACTCCTGCACTGAGACTCAAACACAAGGCCCATAAGGTGAATGCGGTTATCACAGATTCTGTCCCTCAGTTGTAACCAACACAGTGAATACTTTTACAGCACACATGTAAACACTTTTTTTAAAAGGGCGAGATGATTTCTACGAGTGAACAAAACTCACAAAACCACACAAATCATTTTAAAAACAAGCCTTCACACCGAGAAACCAGTCCCGTATGGAGAGGTCATTGTAATACTCTTCAACAGTCATGACGTCACTTCCCTCGTAATGACGCATGGTAACTTAACAACTGGCTCTAAACTATCGGAACAATGGCGGACGCCCTTATGAAATATTTCTCCGACGAGCATAAAAGCGTATGATGAGGAAAAAAAAACCATTATAAATCTGATCAGGTTTTGACTATTACACATTCTGATCACAAAACACATGAAAAGTTCTAGCCAGCATGAATAATAAAAAGTGTCGATTTTCTTTGTTTAGAACCAAGATGGCCGCCGTTGCTGGGCGACGTGACATCAAACTAATGAATCCAATTTTTCTTTGTCCACAAACTAAGGGACTGAATTTAGTAGAAAATGCATTTATCAATAGGTAGAAAGCGGTCAAAAACTGAACTTTTTTCTCTAGCATATTATGCTTTGGGTTCCTAATACAAATTCAAATTGAGCTTTATATAGTGCAATATCCATTAAATGTTCTCAAAGCGCTTTACAAGGGGTCCCTGGTCAACAGCAACATTTAACATGTAGGACGGGACATGCCGCCTGTTAGGCGATATTACAATTTTTCGGACAAAGACAGCGCTGTTTACGGCCAGGTACTCATTTTACACCTGAGTTCGGTGAGAGAATGTGAATAAAGAGCCTTTTCCAAGGACTCAACTATGCGCCGAGCGCTAGGCTCGAACCCAGGACCTTCCGATCCGAAAGTGATATATATATATATATATATATATATATATATATATATATATATATATATATTATATATATATAAACATTTCAAGTATAATTGTGATTAACTTCTACAATATTGTTTCAATATTGTTAGCTCTCATCCTATATATAGAATTTCAATTTTACTCTCCCTATTATACACTGTGACACATATCAATTCTCCCTATTATACACTGTGACACATATCAATTCTCCCTATTATACACTGTGACACATATCAATTCTCCCTATTATACACTGTGACACATATCAATTCTCCCTATTATACACTGTGACACATATCAATTCTCCCTATTATACACTGTGACACATATCAATTCTCCCTATTATACACTGTGACACATATCAATTCTCCCTATTATACACTGTGACACATATCAATTCTCCCTATTATACACTGTGACACATATCAATTCTCCCTATTATACACTGTGACACATATCAATTCTCCCTATTATACACTGTGACACATATCAATTCTCCCTATTATACACTGTGACACATATCAATTCTCCCTATTATACACTGTGACACATATCGATTCTCCCTATTATACACTGTGACACATATCAATTCTCCCTATTATACACTGTGACACATATCAATTCTCCCTATTATACACTGTGACACATATCAATTCTCCCTATTATACACTGTGACACATATCAATTCTCCCTATTATACACTGTGACACATATCAATTCTCCCTATTATACACTGTGACACATATCAATTCTCCCTATTATACACTGTGACACATATCAATTCTCCCTATTATACACTGTGACACATATCAATTCTCCCTATTATACACTGTGACACATATCAATTCTCCCTATTATACACTGTGACACATATCAATTCTCCCTATTATACACTGTGACACATATCAATTCTCCCTATTATACACTGTGACACATATCAATTCTCCCTATTATACACTGTGACACATATCAATTCTCCCTATTATACACTGTGACACATATCAATTCTCCCTATTATACACTGTGACACATATCAATTCTCCCTATTATACACTGTGACACATATCAATTCTCCCTATTATACACTGTGACACATATCAATTAGACTAGTGACACTTTTCAACTTTATAATATAAATAAAGGACACGGAAAACGTTAAGCTGATTGTTTAGAAATCGTGACAATGTGTACGGTACCTAAGATAAGATGACAACGTTACAAAGACCGCTATGTCTTGAGGTAAACTCTGGAACAAACAATAACTTTATTCACACCGACGGTTTATTTTCTTTTGTACTCATTATTTCAAATGTGACCCTTCGTCTCGAAACGGTATTATGTCGGAATGAATTGGACCCCGAAAAGTGACTTTAGAATTAAATTGATAGTAAATACCAATTTTTCAGCTTTTGCATTGTGAGAAATTGTCTTCATTCTGTAACATAACAAATCGAAACAAACCCCAAGTTTCGTGTTTTTGTCAATGAATTAATTTTTTTTGCACCCAAGTCATCCCGACATAATACCGTTTAGAGACGGTGAGTCACAAATAGTAGTAGTAGTATCATTCAAATGACAGTTTCTAGATAGCTCTATAACCTTGTCACGCAGCAGGTCATAATGTTTGTATGTGGTCTAGTGGTATGACACTCGCTTTCGGATCGGAAGGTCCTGGGTTCGAGCTTGGCGCTCGGTGCATAGTTGAGTCCTTGGAAAAAGGCTCCTTACTCATATTCTCTCACCGTACTCAGGTGTAAAATGAGTACCTGGTCGTTAACAGCGTTGTCTTTGTCCGGAAAATTGTAATATCGCCTAACAGGCGTCATGTCCCGGCCTACATGTTAAATGTTGCGGTTGACCAGGGACCTCTTGTAAATCGCTTTGAGCACATTCAGTGGATATTGTGCTATATAAAGCTCATTTTTTAAAAATGTCTCGAGGTAAATGCTGGAACAAACAATAACTTCATTCAACCGACGGTTTATTTTCTTTTGTACTCATTATTTCAAATGTGACCATTCGTCTCGAAACGGTATTATGTCGGAATGAATTGGACCCCGAAAAGTGACTTTGGAATTAAATTGATAGTAAATTCCAATTTTTGAGCTTTTGCATTGTGAGAAATTGTCTTCATTCTGTAACATAACAAATCGGAACAAACCCCAAGTTTCATGTTTTTGTCAATGAATTAAATTTTTTTTCCACCCAAGCATCCCGACATAATACCGTTTCGAGACAGTGAATCACAAATAGTAGTAGTATCGATCAAATGACAGTTTCTAGAGAGTTCTATAACCTTGTCACGAAGCAGGTCCCAATGTTTGTATGTAAAGTCGAAACAATATGACATTAGAATAATTAAGCGCAAAGATATTAAACAGCATGATATACCTCGTAAATCCGATGGAGACCATGATAAAGTAAGTAACTCATATATATAAGGGAACAACACAAAACAAACGGCTACTACTACTACTACTACTACTACTACTTCTACTACTACTACTACTACTACTACTACTACTACTACTACTACTACTACTACTACTACTCTACTACTACTACTACTACTACTACTACTACTACTACTACTACTACTAGTACTACTACTATTTACTACTACTACTACTTACTACTACTACTACTACTACTACTACTACTTACTACTACTACTATACTACTATACTACTACTACTACTACTACTACTACTACTACTACTACTACTACTACTTACTACTACTACTACTACTACTACTACTACTACTACTATATCTACTACTACTATACTACTACTACTACTACTACTTACTACTACTACTACTACTACTACTATACTACTACTACTACTACTACTACTACTACTACTACTACTACTACTACTACTACTATACTACTACTACTACTACTACTACTACTACTACTACTACTACTACTACTATACTACTACTACTACTACTACTATTACTACTACTACTACTACTACTACTACACACCACTACTATACTACTACTACTACTACTACTACTACTACTACTACTACTATACTATTACTACACACTGTGCTGCTGCTGCTACTACTACTAC
>NC_088366.1:62451172-62453672 GCF_034508935.2 Berghia stephanieae | reverse complement strand
TGATTCCAAAATGCGGGGTTAATGAAAATGTCGTCACAAATGCGTGAGGTCATATAATATTTCCCTCTTCTGTTTATGACTGAAGTAAATCGTGATTTACTGCGAAAAAATGGCTCATTTGAAATGATTTATTCAGTCACTTTGATGTCATTTTTCATCTCAATTTACATCCCCCTTCCCTATCTTCTTACTCTCTCGTGTCTCGTCAACAGTAATGACGTTGCTGTGATGATTTCAAATGTGACAACACAAATTTGATACCGACATTGCTGGCCCAGAAATACGTCACAATAAATTGAGATAATTATAGATAGTATGCGCTTAGCTAAGCAGCTCACAACATTGCCATCCGGAAGTATAACGAACCAACACACAAAACTATGTGTAACCATGAACTTTTATAGTCTGGATAATATCGTTTAGTGAGTATTACTCATAAACGTGTATGGAAAAAAATCAATAACAAAGACCAGAGTGACGTCAACTTCATTCTATCTTTTTAACGCATTTCCACAAATCTACCATCCTTCATTAATTTCCTATGCACGCCTTATGGAACCGACTCTCCATTTCATACAGTATAAGTCGCCTGTTAGGAATTCTCTTTGTACTCATTCAAACCTGAGTCGAGTTGGGTAATGTGTGTAAAGCGCCTTACACAAGGATAACGCAAGACTCGAACAATGTCGGAGCGCAGGTGTCATACGTACTACGAAAAAATCATTTTACTGGAAAGAAATATAATGAATAAGTAGATTGAATAAATATACACATGACAAAAGATCCACGGTGAAAATACAAATTGAAAGAAATGATAGCGCTAGGAGCTTTCGGAAGGTCTCCCTTGATAGGCCCTTTTCTGAGGTTGGAATTTTGGAGAGGTGCCTAATTGAGTCGATAAAATGGAGATAAAGATAAAGGGAGTAAATCTGACTCATGAATGAACGAAAGCGTTGTACATTCATGAGTCAGATTACCTCCCTTTATTTTTATCTCCAAATAAAATGAAATTTCTTTAACAGTGAAGATTTCAATACGATTCAATAGTCTGATGTCACGCCGCCAGGCAACGGCGGCCATCTTGGTTCTAAACAAAGAAAATCATTACTTTTTATTTTTCATGCTGGCAAGAACTTTTCATATACCTTGTGATCAGAATGTGTAAAAGTCAAAACATGATCAGATTTATAATGTTTTTTTCCCCCTCTGGATACCCTTTATGCTCGCCGGAGAAATATTTCATACGGGCGTCCGCCATTGTTCCGATAGTTTAGAGCCAATGTTACCAAGTTACCATGCGTCATTAGGAAGGAAGTGACGTTACGACTGTTGAAGAGTATTAATTTATTATAAAAATCAAAATTGTAACTTGACGTGGCCAGGTAAGGGTATTTTAAAAAATATAAATTAGGCTACAACTGACGTGCACATATGTGCAGGTCTGATAATCGAACGCAGTTATGGGGCCGATTCAACATTTTTGTTTTGGTCAATTTTTTTTGAGATTTCCATTGCAGCAATGTGCTCATGACAATTTGGGTTGCCATTTATTCTGCAAATAAGGAGAGAGAGAGAGAGAGAGAGAGAGAGAGAGAGAGAGAGAGAGAGAGAGAGAAAGGAGAGAGAGAGAGAGAAAGGAGAGAGAGAGTGAAAGAGAGAGAGAGAAATGAGAGAGAGAGAGAGAGAGAGAGAAAGAGAGAGAGAGAAAGGAGAGAGAGACAGAGAAAGAGAGAGAGATAAAGGAGAGAGAGAGAGAGAGAGAGAGAGAGAGAGAGAGAGAGAGGAGGACCACAGGCTTTTCCTCTCATCGATTGTTACAGGAATAATATAATATGGAGTATGATGAAGATGGTGAATGGTGTTATAGAGGAATGGTGAAAGTGAAGGATTGTAACGAAAATATTAGGAAGGTTGTTGTGATGATGATGATGATGATGATGATGATGATGATGACGACGACGATGATGATGATGATGATGATGATGATGATGATGATGATGATGATGATGATGATGATGATGATGATGTTGTTGTTGATGCCGTTTTTTTAAAATTTTTATTTTATTTTTGCGATAACTACTATGTCACAGTGTGCATCTTGTGTGAGTGTGTCTATGTCAATATTGTATTGTTATAAATGTGTAACCAAATGACAAATTGCCACTTTTTTGGGGACAATAAAGATTTATTATTATTATTATTATTATTATTATTATTATTATTATTATTATTATTATTATTATTATTATTATTATTATTATTATTATTATTATTATTATTATTATTATTAAGTACACGTTGACACAAGTCGACTGCCATTGTTTACATTATGACGTTTGTCCGAGAGGCGTGGTAATCTAATCGTCTATAGATAGTATGCGCTTGGGTAAGGAGCTCACAACATTTCCATCCGGAAGTATAACAGACCAACACACAAAACTCCATATGTAACCATGTTCGTTTACAGTCAAGTTATAGATAGTACGAAGATGACGCCACT
>NC_088366.1:62439773-62444773 GCF_034508935.2 Berghia stephanieae | reverse complement strand
GGAAATTCACGGATTAAAAAATTTTGGCCAGAAGACTCATCCCTTCAAATATCGATCGGTTTAAATGACCCTCATCTTGGCAAAAAATCTCAAACCAACGACTTGCGAAGTCGGGTTTGAAAGGTGTTAAATGACACACATCAGATAAAGGCTATGTTTAATATCATCGTATAATTATTTGGCCAAAGAAGAAATCAAAAGTTATAATTTAAGATACGCTTTTGAAAGTCACCTGAGACGAAAATACCTGACTTCCGTTTTGGAGACAGTTATTATTATTTTGTATTACAGCATGGTGTGGAAATGCCAGTATTTGCGACATTAAGAAAATTGATCGGAGAATTGATAAAGCCATGAGTTATAATCACCCAATTTCCAATGTGGAGAACTGTTCAAGAGAATTTTGTCTAAGTAAAAGGAGAAAGTTATGAAGGATAGCGATCACCCCCTTCACAGATATATTAAGTTCTCCATGAGGAGCCGTCGCCTCATATCTATAAAAACAAAGACAACACGTCACCTTAATTCATTTTTGCCACATGTTGTTCGAATTTTTAACGCACAACTGTGATTTAAATTAAATACTATCTTTTAAATATACACTCACAAGTTCGGACTAAAAGGTCTATCTCAATTTATCAAATTAATATATAAGGTGTTGCTATTGGTTCTTGGTTGTATATTTTTACATGTTTGTACATTTGCATATATATATATGTATGTATACATTGTCGCCATAGATTCTCAACTTTATGTTTATACATTTTTATGCATGCCACGTCTGTAAACGAATTTCCATTTTTTAAAATAAATAAAGTATATATTATTATTATTATTATTATTATTATTATTTATTATTATTATTATTATTATTATTATTAATATTATTATTATTATTATTATTATTATTAATTATTAGTATTATTACTATTTTTATTATTATTATTATTATTATTATTATTATTTATTATATTATTATTATTATTATTATTATATTATTATTATTATTATTATATTTATTATTATTATTATCATTATTATTATTATTATTATTATTATTATTATTATTATTATTATTATATTATTATCATCATTATTATTACAATTTGAAGAAGATTTGTTTATATTAGCCATAAAAACTTGACACTGTGATGAAGGGTACTTTTCTGCTGAACAATATCATGTATAGATAGTATCCGCTTGGCTAAGAAGCTCACAATATTGCCATCCGGAAGTATCATGGACCAACACACAAAACTGTGTGTATCCATGAACGTTTATAGTCGGGTTAATACAGTTCAGTGAGAATTACTCATAAACGCGGATGGCAAAAAACATTAACAAAGACATGAGTGACGTCATCTTCGAATATCTATAGTCTGAGTGATTGTAAAGCGCCATAGAGCATTTGTCAGTGGATTAATGGGCGCTATATAAGTATATTATATTATTATATTTATTATAATACACCCCCCCCAACCACCTCACCTTTATCATTAATTCCACTAACTTCTTGTTGTATTTCATTTTTATTCATTTTCAGATGTATGTAACTCAGTTGTAGATGAATGTGGTAAGTCATATGACTTGTAAATGAATTCACAATCAGGAATTTATCAATACATAACCTATGAGATCATTACAAAATACGTGTTTGAGACTATAATATTATGATGATGATGATGAGATGAGGATGATGATATGATGATGATGATGATGATGATGATGAATGATGATGATGATGATGATGATGATGATGATGACTTTACTACTACTTTCTACTACTACTACTACTACTACTACTACTACTACTACTACTACTACTACTACTACTACTACACTCACTACTACTACTACTACTACTACTACTACTACTACTACTACTACAAAACTACTACTACTACTACTACTACTACTACTACTACTACTACACTACTACTACTACTACTACTAAATACTACTACTACTACTACTACTAACTACTACTACACTACTACTACTACAACTACTACTACTAACTACTACTACTACTACTACTACTACTACTACTAAATACTACTTCTAATAACCACCATAACTACAACTTCTATTACTACTACTACTACTACTACTACTACTACTACTACTACTACTACTACTACTACTACTACTACTACTTCTACTTTTTTTACGAGTACTGCTGCTAATAATAATAATAAATAACAAAAATAATAATAACATAAAAACTCATTTGTAGATATTTTTGGGAGTTGATACCTATTTCCAAATGTTATCACTTGTCATCATTAAATTTAAGTTTGTTTAGTTTCATCCAATTCTTTATGTTAGCAATGCAATTTTCCATAACAGATACTGATGACAGCTCTGAATTATTATTGAGTTTTGAATAAAGCTGAGTGTCATCAGCATAAAAATGAATACCATTGGGGAAGGTGGATAACATATCAAAAAGGAGAGCAGTATACATTGTAAAAAGGAGGGGGCCGAGAATAGATCCCTGAGGCACTCCACACGTTAATATGGATGGAGTTGATACATGGTTTTCTATAATTACTGACTGAGGTCTTTCAAACAAATATTCCTTTAACCAGTCCAAAGCTGTGCCACTGATATGAAATTGATCTTGTAGTCTAGTCAGAAGTAAATGTTGATCGATCGTGTCGAATGAGACCCTGAAATCTAGTAAAAAAGCATCGAAGCACTTTCATTATCTAAATCATTTACAATATCATTAAAAACTTTAAGTAATGCCGTTTCCGTGCTATGGGAGGCTTTGTAGGCAGATCGAAATTTAACATTCAAGGCAATCGCCTCTATATATGGTTAATAAGACGAGCAGCAACGACTTTTTCAAGTAGTTTTGAAATGAAATTCAAATTTTTCACAGGTCAAACATTCTTTGACTCAATTGGATTCAGTAGTCTGATGTCACGCCGCCCGGCAACGGCGGCCATCTTGGTTCTAAACAAAGAAAATCATTACTTTTTATTCTTCATGCTGGCTAGAACTTTTCATATGCCTTGTGATCAGAATGTGTAAAAGTCAAAACATGATCAAATTTATGGGGGTTTTTTCCTCTGGATACGCTTTTATGCTCGCCGGAGAAATATTTCATACGGCGTCTGCCATTGTTCCGATAGTTTAGAGCCAGTGTTACTAAGTTACCATGCGTCATAAGGAAGAAAGTGACGTCACGACTGATGAAGAGTATTGTTACATCGTTAACAATATAGCCTGACACTAGAATCCACTAGGACTGGCAGTTTGACGTCATTTTTTTTAGGTTTGTGTAGCGTCTAGTGAGTTGTCGTTAGTAGAGCTCAAGGGAACAAGTTATTTCATTGATTGAACTATTGAACACAACTCACGATTTGTTTTCTTTTGTGGTAAAAGACTGGCATTTTGACGTCATTTTTTGGTCAGTATCAAGCTATAACTTTACAAAGGCCACGCTACGATTCAACCGTCGCCATCGTTATGTAATAGCCTGATACTGAAATCCAAAAGGACTGGCAGTTTGACGTCATTAATTGGTTTTTGCACCGCTTAGTGAGTTGTCGTTAGTAGAGCTCATGGAAACAAGTTATTTCATTGGCTGAACTATTGAATACAACTCACGATTTGTTTTCTTTTGTGGCAAAAGACTGGCATTTTGACGTCATTTTTTGGTCAGTATCAGGCCATAACTTTACGAAGGCCACGATTCAACACGCTATTGTTGTTGTTTTTATCTTTAAATGTTGTCACCAGCACTTGAAATGCCAGCAGCCATTCAATACGACCATACCTTCCCGCTGCCCCTTAACAAATATAATACAACTTACCAGCTTCCCCCACTTATTATTTTACAATTGGATTCAATAGTCTGATGTCACGTCGCCTAGCAGCGGCGGTTCTAAACAAAGAAAATTGATACTTTTTATTCTTCATGCTGGCTAGAACTTTTCAGATGTCTTGTGATCAGAATGTGTAAAAGTCAACACATGATCAGATTTATGCTTTTTTTCTCCTCTGGATACGCGTTTATGCTCGTCGGAGAAATATTTCATAAGGGCGTCCGCCATTGTTCCGATAGTTTAGAGCCAGTTACTAAGTTACCATGCGTCATTACGAGTGAAGTGACGTCATGACTGTTGAAGCGTATTATGTTATTATTAACTATTGTCATCACATGTGTTAAAAAATTCAAATCATAATGAATGAACAGTTTAGGAAAGGATAGACAAAAATAGAAATGGAAGAAAGACAAGACGGGGGAAAATGGTGGAAGAAAGAAGATGAATAGGATTAAAGTGGTCATGAATGCATTTGATTTGTTTCTTCACACCATCATTCCAACACAAGGTCATTGAACGAGGACACTCCTTGCTACCTATACAAATAAACAACTCATCGTATAACAACAATAGGCTTCAACAGTAGTGACGTCACTTCCCTCGTAATGACGCATAGTAACTTAGTAACTTGTTCTAAACTATCGGAACAATGGCGGACGCCCTTATGAAATAATAATAATAATAATAATAATAATAATAATAATAATAATAATAATAATAATAATAATAATAATAATGAAATTTATTTATATTGCGCCCACTCCTCTATACAATAAAGCTCTAGGCGCATAACAATAACTTCAATCTCTCTCTCCCTCTCTCTCTCTCTCTCTCTCTCTCTCTCTCTCTCTCTCAATAACTCTATCTATCTATCTACACCACTCTCAGTCTATCTCGCTCTCTAACTCTCTCTCTCTCTCTCTCTCTCTCTCTCTCTCTCACACACACATACACACAGACTGTCTCTCCGTCTCTCTCTCTCTCTATCTCTCGCTATATATCTCTATATTTCTCATAAACACACACACACACACACACACACACACACACACACACACAAACCTTCCAGCATCCAACTATTTAACATATTTAAAAAATAAAGTAATATATATAAATACTTCTCCGACGACCATAAAAGTGTATCCAGAGGAGAAAAACATAAAT
>NC_088366.1:62409773-62434773 GCF_034508935.2 Berghia stephanieae | reverse complement strand
GAAAAACAACAATAAACAAAACTCACAAACAATAGAAACATAAATACATCACTTAATATTAATAGCGGGTCGATTTCATCATAGAATTGGTTATGTGTGAGTTTATTCCTTGTAGATGGAGGAGGTCTATAAATTACAACAACATGGCTCTTCTCATTCCTTTCCGAGGCTAAGGTCATATCTAGAGATTCGAGAGTATTGAAATTCGATTGCGTCTTGCTTTTCTGTAGTTTAACGGATTCTTTATGAGTAACAAAAATCTTTCCTCCTCGATCGGTTTTTCGATGCTGTGCTAATAGATAACAATGTGAAATTTAATGTCAGCTTCACGAAAAAAAGATAAAATGGACCATCAATGTTTTGTTTATGCATCTTAACAACGTCACTATCACATTATCTCATTCGTCTGTAGTGTTTCATACATCCTGTTTTGTTGATAAAGGGGAAACATGAAACGTCCATTTTATCTGTTTTCGTAATTAAATAGAAGCTTAGGACATTCGATTTCACATTGTTATTTATTTATTTATTTCTTCGAGTTCGAGCAGCAACATTTCCATTACGATGCTGTGCTATAAAACTAAACCTCGTTGAATCATTTTACTGTCATGGTTTTTAAGCCAAAGCAAGAGGTGCCTAAACGAGCCAGTGAAATGGAGAGAAAAATAAAGTGTGCGGCTATGTGGTCTAGTGGTATGACACTCGCTTTCGGATCGGAAGGTCCTGGGTTCGAGCCTCGCGCTCGGTGTATAGTTGAGTCCTTGGAAAAGGCTCTTTACTCACATTCTCTCAGCGTACTCAGGTGTAAAATGAGTACCTGGATGTTAACAGCGTTGTCTTTGTCCGAATAATTGTAACATCACTTAACAGGCGTTATGACTCGTCCTGCATGTTAAATGTTGCTGTTGATCAAGGACCCCCTGTAAAGCGCTTTGAGCACGTTTAGTGGATATTGGGCTATATAAAAGCTCAATTTTTTTTATTTTATGAATTATTTTTTTTGGAGTAGATGTGACTCATGTATAAGGGAACAACACAGGAGAAAAAAACACAAACACAAATATGCAAATTTACAAAAAATCTATCACATTTCGTCAATAAATATGGAAACAATGTAAATGTAAGGAGAGGACGTCGGGTGTAGATGCAAGAAGAGGCTCAAGAAAAGGAAGGCGGGGGAAAAGCGCTTAGAGTCTGGTGTCTCGGAGTTATAGCGCTATATAAGTTTTCAGCATTATTATTATTTTAAAAAAAAGAAGCCAAGTTTCCGTGATAATAAAAATGTCGAAATCCTTCTCAATTATAGTATTTTCAATCCAACTTTAATACGTTTATGATTATGATAATTGTTGTAAGACAATGAGATGTTTATTTGTATAGGTAGCAATGTCTGTATCCGTCCAATGACCTTGTGTTGGAATGACGGTGTGACGAAACAAATCAAAAACATTCATGACCGCTTTTATTCTTTTCATTTTCTTCCTTCCACCAATTTTTCCCTGTCTTCTCTCTCTTTCTTCCATTTCTATTTTTGTCTGTCCTTTCCCTTTTTAGGTTCATTCGTCATGTTTTGATTTTGTAAAGACAGGTGATGACAATAGGTCTGGTTCATAATAATATAATCGAACAATATTAGGTGAGTTGTGTTATTTGTCAAGGGACAAGGAGGGTATTGTCGTATTTAATCGCATTTCGAAATGCTGGTGACGTTTAAAGCTTTCAACAAGAAAGAACAATAGCGTGTTTCATGGGGTTTGGCGAAATGTAGAAAACAGGGATAAATATTCGTAATAGGACTCTTAAAGAACAGAATAAAATCCATTTATTCAATTAAAAATTTAAATACACCACTGAATAGGATCCTGTTAATTGCAGAAATTAATGACGTAAATTAATGGACAATAAAATAATGACCAAAAATGAATATAACAGCTTTAAAAAAAAAAACCCATAAAAAATAAAAGAACAAACGGCCAAACACGGAACATTTTGGGCTCCAAATAACGAAATAACAAAAAATAACTAATAAAAACCTAAATTGAAATTCACCACTGAATGGAGGACCCAATTACTTGCAGAATGAACGTGCCAAAAATTGCTCTGACGTCTGTCTGAATAATATTATTAATATTATCACAAGGAGAACTGTATATTCGTTATTCCCTTAACGTTTGTGCCATTTCAAATCGACCCATTAACGAATGTACAGTTCTTGTGATGTTAAGCCTTTTTGCGACATTGGTCGCAGACTGTCCAGCTTGGAAGGACTGGGGGTGGGGGGGGGGGGGGGGGGGGGGGGGGGGATGAAGAAGATAGAAGGAGAAGAATTTTTTCGACAGGGACAAATGTGTTAACGATCAGGTACTCGTTTTACACCGGTGGTTGAATGTGAGTAAAGAGCCTTTTCCAAGGACTCAACTATGCAACTCAATCCTATAGATTTTTGCTACTTTTCAAAACTGGAAAAAATGTATTAAAATGAGCAAGTACATATCTATATAGTTTTATTCAACTTCCACCAATAATAATAAGGATACTAATAATAATAATAATAATAATAATAATAATAATAATAATAATAATAATAATAATAATAATAATAATAATAATAATAATAATGATTACAGCGATTAAAAACATTACAAAAGTACTTCCGTCATCTTAATGAAATTCTATACCTTCTCAATAATGCATCGTATTTCCATTCAGCTATGTAGTTGGTCTGGTCCACTTTTCAATTTTGAGACAAATCAATAGATGGTATGCGCTTGGCTAAGAAGCTCATAACATTGCCATCCGGAAGTATAACGGTCCAACACATAAAACTGTGTGTGTCCATGAACGTTTATAGTCAGGTTAATACAGTTCAGTGAGCATTACTCATAAACGCGGATGGCAAAAAACAATAACAAAGACCTGAGTGACATCATCTTCGAACTATATATACTTTATATTAATATCCAAAGTTTTACTCTGAACCAAAAGAAAAATAAATAATTAAATAAAAAATAGAATCCAACCCTCCCCACAAAATGAAAAATAAACCCCACGAAAAAAAAAACAACAAAAAACAAAACAAAACAAAACAAAACAGTCTTAAACCGGAAGATCAATTGCACAAGGCATGTAGCCTATCCAGTGCTCGGGAAGAGTGGTTTTACACTACCGATGAGATCGGAACCAGTTTTTTGTTGTTGTTGTTGACGTCATACGTTTGTTCCCTATTACCATGTTAAAAAAAAAACAACGAAAAAAATCCAACAAAAAAAACAAAACAGAACAAAACCCACATCAAAAAAGTAACAACAACAAAAAAACAAAATCAAATCAACAACCCTCCCCCCTCCCCCTACCCCTACCCCCCACACCCCCCCCCCCCCCCCCCACACACACACACTCCGAAAAATACATTTATTTTATCTATTCATTTGTTAACATATAACTATTTCTACACATTCAATTTTTCATTTCTGATCTCCCCCCCCCCTTTCTTCACCAATAGAGCCGTGCCAAAACAGGGATCAGTTTGCCGACTTTGATATTTGTACCATGCTATCGCCTGGGGACTGCAGCGATCCGGACAACGGTGAAATTTACAGAGAGTTTTGCCCGGCCATCTGCAGCTGTCGTAAGTAAAGCTAATTTTAACCTATCTATATAAAGTATGCAGATGACGTCACGCAGGTCTTTGTTATTGTTTTTTGCCATCCGCGTTTATGAGTAATGCTCACTGAACTGTATTAACCGGACTATAAACGGACATGGATACACACAGTTTTGTGTGTTGGTCCGTTATACTTCCGGATGGCAATGTTATGAGCTTCTCATACTATCTATAGCCTGACACTGACCAAAAAATACCGTCAAAATGCCAGTATTTGGCCACAAAAGAAAACAAATCGTGAGTTGTATTCAATAGTTCAACCAATGGGACCACTGTTTCCATGAGCACTACTAACGACAACTCACTAGGCTGTGTAAAAAAACAAATAATGACATCAAAATGCCAGTCTTTTTGGGTTTTAGTGTCAGGCTATAACTTAAGATGGCGAGGCTCATATCTTGGTAAAAATATCCCAAACCCGAGACCTCATGTGGTGAAATCTTTCTTTTTTCAAAATGCAGTGTTTTAGGTAGAATGTTGATGTGTTTTGATATGGATAAATCATTTTGAAAAAAACCCCAAACACATAGGATTCTAGCATTTTCTATAAAATAGATCATTTCCTTGTTAATCACACTGAAATTCTTTGGAGCGGAGGTTGTGAGTTTTTTTTGGTTACAGAAAAGGACTTCATTTAATTTCATACATCCAATTCTTGAAACATTAATTCATTTTATCACGGAAGAGACTAAAAAAAACGAGCTTTTATAATGCGCAATATCCACTAAACGTGCTCAAAGCGCTTTACAAGGGTTCCATAACCAACAGCAACTCTTAACATGTAGGACGAGACATTACGCCTGTTAGACGATATTACAATTTTTTTTTGTGGACAGGGACAGCGCTTTTAACGGCAAAGTACTCATTATACACTTGAGTACGGTGAGAGAATGTGAGTAAAGAGCCTTCTTCGGGGACTCAACTATGCGCCGAGCGAGGCTCGAACCCAGGACCTTCCGATCGGAAAGCGAGTGTCATACCCCTAGACCACATCGCCGCACAAATAAGTATGCCCTAACTTAAATCCTATGTAAAACATTAAAAAAAGAAACGAAAACAAACATAAAACAACTAAAAAACAAACTAATTAGCTTCAACAACAATCATAAAAAGTAGAAGAAAGCGGAAGTTCTACGGAGTTTGAAAAAAAAAAGTATAAATTGGAAAATTATTAGAAAAAAATGACCCACAATCACACCTTTTCAGAAAGTAAAAAAAAAGCATATTTAGGTCAGTTCAGTTTAGCTCAATAGTTTATTTCAGGCCATTATCAATGATATTCACCTCACATAATAATATAGAAATTACTAGTGCAAAACACCTGCTCCCAATTCCTTATTGCGACTGGTAATAGAATTTCGCTTCTCTCTCTCTCTCTCTCTCTCTCTCTCTCTCTCTCTCTCTCTCTCTCTCTCTCTCTCTATATATATATATATATATATATATATATATATATATATATATTTATATATATATATATAAATTGTTTTTTTTTTTTTAAATTACAAATATCAGCCAATCTTAACATCTATAATTTGATTATTAGTTCTAAAGACATGGAAATAAAAAATTGCGAGTAGAAAATATTGAAATCTAAGATGTGTATAAAGGAGGGGGAGGAGGAGGAGGAGGAGGAGGAGGAGGAGGAGGAGGAGGAGGAGGAGGAGGAGGAGAAGGAGGAGGAGGAGGAGGAAGAGAGAGGAGAAGGAGGAGGAGGAGGAGGAGAAGGAGAAAAAGAAGAAGAAGACGAGGAGGAGAGAGAGAGAGAGAGGAGGAAGAAGAGGAGGTGACGGAGGAGGAGGAGGAATGGGAGGAGGAAAATAAGAAATAAACGACAATGATGATACTGATGATTACGATTATGATGGATTACGATGATGATGATTTACGATGATGATGATGATGATGATGATGATGATGATGATGATGATGATGATGATGATGATGATATTGATGATAACGGCAAACGTCATGACGTAAACAAAGAGGGTGTGTCTAGTCTCTGCAAACAGCGATTGTTTCATGTTATTCTAACATCTTGACTAGCAGGCGATTGCAACAACAACTACATACATAATACTAATACATTGTGATGGCCCTTTGAACAAAGTCATATTATTATTATTACTATTACCTTCCATTCCAAAGTAGCAGGGTTTACTCCCCTTACTCACAAAGGAGTTATCTATCTTTGGATTTCAATCCACCATGCCAGGCCCTACCTAATATTATGATTCTTTCTGTTTCTATTCTGTATTATTGGCGTTGCTTACAAATTAGAATCTACAATCACCATTACCCAATACAGTGTTTACATTTCTATGCATTTGAATAGCACTATTTTTATCTTTAATTATAATATAAGCAACGAAGTACTGAGATGGGCTCCAATAATATTTGAAGAGTTTCTGGAATGACAGAATTTACGTCTTCGCCAAACAAGCAGCTTCGAATCAAAGAAGCTGATATACAGAGAAGTGGTAAGACCTGGAATGAGATTAAAAAGTTATCTCGGGATAGAGAAAGATGGGAACTGTTTGTCTGTGGCCTATACCCTGACCCAGGGTGAAAAAGGCGATGATGATGATAAGAGCCTGCGTCAATGGGATAAAATTATATCTATTTATAGTTGGTAGGGATTTGAAGAATGTATCAATAAAGATGAGAGAGAAGATAGATTGAAATGGTTCGGACATATTAAGAGACGAAAGAGGGAGTGGGTGGGAAGGAAAGTATTGGACTTACAATTAGCGGGAAAGAGGAAAAGGGACGCCCAAAGACTTGATGGTTGGATAAGGTAAAGGATGATATGAAAGAACTGGGCCTGGAGGAAGATGATGCTCTGAACCGAGATGCATGGAGATGTGGCATTCTGGCAACCTTGCAAAATGCGGGATAAGCTGAAAGTAGTAGTAGTAGTAGTAGTAGTAGTAGTAGTAGTAGTAGTAGTAGTAGTAGTAGTAGAAGAAGAAGAAGAAGAAGAAGAAGAAGAAGAAGGGATTTACTATAGATAGAATGAAGTTGACGTCACTCAGTCTTTGTTATTTTTTTTGCCAAGACAAGTCTTTGGCCGCTTACAGTGTTGCCTCTCTCGGAAAAAATTGTAATATCACCTTTCAGGCATCATGTCTCGTCCTACATGTTACTTAATGCTGTTGGTCAGAGAACCCCTTATCAAGCGCTTTGCTTTAATTAGGCAGACTAATAAGCCAGAACTTATCCCGTTTTCAGGGGGAAAAAATCCCGACGTCACCCCGGATTGATCTGGGACCCCTTGTATGTGAAGCGAGTACTCTACCAACTGAGGTATTGGGACCGACCTTCGTGACACAGAAAACTACTTTAATATTTAAAGAAGAAAGCTCGAAGCTTGTTGGAATGTAATACCTTATGCTTGGATCAAATCGCCTCTTCTTTAAACTTAACCCCCCCCCCCCTAAAAGAAAAAAAAAGAAAAAATTCTTTTTAAAAAAAGAAAAAAAACCCAACAAAAAACAAACAAACAAAACACCCCCAACCAAACAGAAAAAAAAAACAAAACAAAACAAAAAAAAGGAACCCAAAAACAACAACAACAAAAATCAAAACAGCAACAACAAAGAAAGAAAGAAATAAACAAACAAGCAATACAAACAATTAACCCAAGAATACGGTCTAGCCGAGTGCCAGTAACACTTGTAAACCGTAGCCATCGTTAAGTTATAGCCTGACACTGAAATCCAAAATGACTGGCAGTTTGACGTCATTATTTGGTTTTTGCACCGCCTAGTGAGTTGTTAGTAGAGCTCATGAAAGCAAGTTATTTCATTGGTTGAACTATTGAATACAACTCACGATTTGTATTCTTTTGTGGCCAAAGACTGGCATTTTGACGTCATTTTTCGTCAGTGTCAGCGTGGGCTTCGTAAAGTTATGGCCTGAAAACGATAACATAACGATGGCTACGGTGTCAGGCAATAATTTTACGAAGGCCACGGGTAAACTGAGTAAACATTCGTTTCCCCCAGACAGTTCCTCTCATTTAAATAATGTAAAATAAACAAAACAAAAACAAAAACAAAACAAAAATACAAAAAAAAGAAACAAATAAAAAAATAAAAACCAGCCCCCCCCCCCCCAAAAAAAACCCCCAAAAACCAACAAAACAACAAACAATCTAGCTCCAATTGGATTCAGTAGTCTGATGTCACGCAGCCCGGCAATGGCGGCCATCTTGGTTCTAAACAAAGAAAATCATTACTTTTTATTCTTCATGCTGGCTAGAACTTTTCAATCCCTTTTCATATGCCTTTTGATCAGAATGTGTAAAAGTCAAAACATGATCAAATATATGTGTTTTTTTTTCCTCTGGAAACGTTTTTATGCTCGCCGGAGAAATATTTCATACGGGCGTCCGCCATTGTTCCGATAGTTTAGAGCCAGTGTTACTAAGCTACCATGCGTCATTAGGAAGGAAGTGACGTTACGACTATTGAAGACTATTAATAGAATAGCAGAAATAGTTTCTCACCCAAAGGTAAACATTTCACGTTTTAACCCAGTAAAATTGGTGAAAGAATTTCCCCCTGTTTGTTTAGTCAAGTAGATAGATTATAACTGAATATCGGAGTATTTTTGTGGCCAATTTCAAACATACAACCTTTTACTTTTTATCACTGACTTTTTTTGCTTTCTTCTCTTCACAGGGCCATATGATATGGAGCAATAATCCCTACGGGCTTTATCTCAGATGGATATTATTCTAATAATAATATACACAAAGAACGAAAATTATCAAACCAAGTTTGTGACTGCGATTGATTAAAGAATTTTTCCACGCCCACGCGTCAACACCCAAGAGTCTTCACCATTGTTTGAAGTCCAATGATGATCATCGTTCTATTTTGGTTCCCCTTCTTCTTCTTCTTCTTCTTCAAGCTTAAATATTAAAATTTGTCTGTTTATGGTGGTGAGCATTGAACGGTTGAACGAATCAATGAGTGAGTGAGATTATTTGTGACTCACCGTCTCTAAACGGTATTATGTCGGGATGATTTGGGTGCAAAAAAATTGAATTTATTGACAAAAAACATGAAACTTGGGGTTTGTTTCGATTTGTTGTGTTACAGAATGAAGACAATTTCTCACAATGCAAAAGCTCAAAAATTGGTATTTACTATCAATTTAATTCTAAAGTCACTTTTCGGGGTCCAATTTATTCCGACATAATACCGTTTCGAGACGAAGGGTCACATTTGTTTGGCTATAATGTTGTCATGATTGAATCGTATGAATTCATTTGTCAATTATTTTCTCTCTTTTAAAAATATAAAATCGCTCGGTGTTTGTACGTGTGATTTATAGGTCTCTCTCTCTCTCTCTCTCTCTCTCTCTCTCTCTCTCTCTCTCTCTCTCTCTCTCTCTGTGTGTGTGTGTGTGTGTGTGTGGATAGGTGGATATATGTGTGTAGGTGAATGGGAGTGAATATGGGTATCTATGCGTGTGTCCTTTAGTCATTATGATCGTTTGGCACACACATGAGAAATATATTTTATTAATATTAATGAAATGTGTATCTAGACTACCTACTTACAATTCTTATTTTTTTGCTACTAGTAATGTATGAATATCATGCGACAATAGATATGATATGATTGATGATTAATAAAGATTATCGCCGCAACTGTTGTCATTTCATTGCCACCATTATTGTTGTCTTTAGTTACCAAGTCATTGAAGATCGTTTTACCATAATGGTGATGATGATATCTAACGTTGTTGATTTTCACTGTCACTGTTTTTTTAACTACTACTACTACTATTATTATTATTATTATTATCATCATTCTTATTATTACTCTTATTCTTATTCTTATTTTCATCATCACCATTACCATTATTATTATTATTATTATTATTATTATTATTATTATTATTATTATTATTATTATCATCATTCTTCTTCTTCTTATTATTATTATTATTATCATCATTCTTATTATTACTCTTATTCTTATTCTTATTTTCATCATCACCATTACCATTATTATTATTATTATTATTATTATTATTATTATTATTATTATTATTATTATTATTATTATTATTATTATTATCATCATTCTTATTATTACTCTTATTCTTATTCTTATTTTCATCATCACCATTACCATTATTATTATTATTATTATTATTATTATTATTTATTATTATTATTATTATTATTATTATTATCATCATTCTTATTATTACTCTTATTCTTATTCTTATTTTCATCATCACCATTACCATTATTATTATTATTATTATTATTATTATTATTATTATTATTATTATTATTATTATTATTATTATTATCATTATTGTTATTATTATTATTATTATTATTATTATTATTATTATTATTATTATTATTATTATTATTATTATTATTATTATTATTATTATTATTATTATTATTATTATTATTATTATTATTATTATCATTATTAACATTATTTAATCAATTATATACTTTCAGTAACAGTCTTCTTAAACCCTGGTACTAACATTCAATATTGAGATGATTTTAAGCATTATTATATGTTTAAAAATTATTATCAAATAAACAATGGTAGAAAATGACGATTCTTTTCACAGCTTCATTGAATTTCATTTCCAAAGTGTAAGAAAACACCCTTTGTTGTTTTTTCTTTTTCTTTTTCAATTTGTCATTTAAAACTTGCATTGAAAACTAGACTGCTTGTATTTCATATTTTATTTCATTCTGTGTTTAACTCTCTCCTTACCAGCTATTTTTAGAATTTTACCCTAAACTTCACAATCGCCCAATACAAAAATAGATTATTTTTTCTAACAGACGAGCAACGCTGCTACCGTTTTATTAAAGAACACAGTATGTTCTATTTGGCTAACATTGCATATAGAGTCTACTGTGTTTTTAAAAACAACGGCAGAACGGGTAAATTCTAATATCTTGTTCAGAAAAATTAGCTCTGCAACACAGTGTCGAGTTTTTATAATTATAATTATAACAAAATGAAATCAGACTAAGAAAATTGTAGGTTGCATCGTAACGAATGTGACGATTTTCCTATGGGTGGTAAGGAGAGGGTTAAGTGACTGTTGACAGGGGCGTGGTTATATTTGTAGATTTGGTGCCTGGCACCGCATCTATCTTTTAAAAATGGATTACAGCATTTAAAACAAAATTAAAGTGAGAACTGGTATATACCGCCTCTTATTAATTTGAGTGACTCTTTTCTTTCATTCTTTTTTCTTTCTTTTGTATTTACAAATATAGCAAGTTTTAAGTCATTTTCATCTGATTCTGACACCACCATATACTGTAAGCATGCCACGCCACTGATGTTCAACACAATAATTTGTAGAAATGGTTTAACACAACGTCTATGTATTATGCAGGTCTGATAACCGAATGCAATTATCGGCTTGTTATAAGATTTGTTGTAATATTGACAATATTTTGCGTTGATTTGAGGGTATTTTCATGACTGATAACCTTGGGGCCATAATAATTTGGGGAATCAGACCTGCAAATAAGAATACGTCAGTTTGAACCAATGTGAGTATTTTCATTACTGACAACATTGAGCCCATAATAATTTGGGGAATCAGACCTGCAAATAAGAATACGTCGGATTGAACCAATGTGTACGATAATATAATTTTCATTTGCTATAATATTTTTTTATATATTTCATTTATTTTCTCTTAACTTTTACCCAATCAAACTTTTTAAATCTTTATATCTAAATTTAAATCGAGCTTTTATATAGTGCAATATCCACTAAATGTGCTCAAATCGCTTTACAATGGATCCCTGGCCAACAGCAACATTTAACATGTAGGACGGGACATTACGCCTGTTAGGCGATAGTAAAATTTTATCGGACAGGGACAACGCTGTTAACGGGCAGGCACTCATTTTACACCTGAGTACGGTGAGAAAAAAATGTGAGTAAAGAGCCTTCTTCTCCAAGGACTCAACTATGCGTCAAGCCAGGCTCGAATCCAGCACCTTCCGATCCGGAAGCGAGTGTCATACCACTTGATCATTAAATATTTTATAATCAGACAATATTGAATGTTATAAAGATTCTATTTCTGGAGGATTGTGTTGAAATTTTGGTTGTTTTGTTTTATAAAAATAATGTAACATTGTTTTCGGCTCTTCAATATGTTTTTACCATTCAATGCGTTATGTTTCTTTTATGATTATAACATACATACTACATTTTGTTACTTGATTAATACGAAAAAAAATATTTGTATTGTTCATTCTGAAACGGTCTCAATACATAGTCTGGACACATAGGATAGTTGAATATTTTTGGTATATAATTAAAATTAAGTTTTATTTTCACTATTTATTTTATTCAAACAATATCTTCAACATGAGTGCCATTATTTGCAATGCAAATGTCAATGGGTTTCACAAAATTTGCATGAACTTGATGCAAAATGTATTAAACATTTTGAATACTATTCTGAAAAATATTAAACTTTACTGTGTCCAGACTTTACGGACACCCTGTATATAGTATGAAATTGACGTCACTCAGGTCTTTGTTATTGCTTTTTGCCATCCACGCTTATGAGTTATTCTCACTAAAACTGTATTTTCCAGATTATAAAAGTTCAAGGTTTCACATTATAGTTTTGTGTGTTGGTCCATTATACTTCCGGATGGCAATGTTGTGAGTTTCTTAGCCAAGCCATAGTATCTATATGGTGCAGAGATGCCGTGACCTCATACCTTCCTCTCTTCCGGTTCAAAACTCATTGGAAGTTTGTATCCAGTCTGACCCGAGTGAATAGTGAATAAAGAATAGGTTACACATTGAATCATGGTATGGCATGACTATCTTAGAACCATAATAATGTATCGGCATATTATTGGGACTGCGAGGACGAAAAATAGCGAGGATAGACGATCTAAATTGGATTCAATAGTCTGATGTCACGTCGCCCAGCAACGGCGGCCATCTTGGTTCTAGACAAAGAAAATCATTACTTTTTATTCTTCATGCTGACTAGAACTTTTCATATGTCTTGTGATCAGAATGTGTAAAAGCCAAAGCATGATCAGATTTATAATGTTTTTTTTCCCTCTGGATACGCTTTTATGCTCGTCGGAGAAATATTTCATAAGGGCGTCCGCCATTGTTCCGATAGTTTAGAGCCAGTTACTAAGTTACCATGCGTTATTCCGAGGGAAGTGACGTTACGACTGTTGAAGCGTATTGGCGACCAGCATTTATTTAGATTAGAACATACGATGCTATCACTCTGACACTATGTACTGGAGACAAACCGATTTAAATAACAGTAGGGCTCAACAGTCGTGACGTCACTTCCCTCGTGATGACGCATAGTAACTTAGTAACTGGTTCTAAACTACCGGAACAATAGCGGGCGCACTTATGAAAATACTTATTCGAGGAGCATAAAAGTGTTTCCAGAGGAGAAAAACATTATAAATCTGACCATGTTTTTACTTTTATACAATCTGATCACATGACACGTGAAAAAGTTCTAACCAACATGAATAATAAAAAGTACTGATTTTCTTTGTTTAGAACCAAGCTGCCCGTCGTTGCTGGGCGACGTGACATCAGCGTATTGAATCCGATTAGGAGCAATTATACACGGAGATGGGGGGCAATGAGACGGACGCTCAGAAATAGATCCAGGCAAACTGGAAAATAAGGAGGAAAAGTCGTGACATCAAAATATCTACTCTTTTAATATCTAGACCCTTGGGTGTGTGTGTCTAAAATAAATTGAGCTTTTATATGGTGCAATATCTACTAAATGTGCTGAACGCGCTTGTACTGTCCAACAGCAACATTTAACATTTAGGACAAGACATGACGCCTGAAAGGCGGTATCATAATTTTTTTCGGACAGAGACAACGCTGTAAACGGCCAGGTACTCATTTTACACCTGAGTACGGTGAGAGAATGTGATTTAAGAGCCTTTTCAAGGACTCAACTATGCACCGATCGAGGCTCGAACCCAGGACCTTCCGATCCGAAAGCCAGTGTCATACCACAAGATCACATAGCCGCATGTAACCAGCCCTTCGGAGTACTAAAAATGAATAGGTTACATAACGATTTCAGTAGCAGAATGTAGAGACAGATTCTTAGGATTCGTCATCATCCACGGTGGCTTGTACTCTTGAGCACGTTGCCGGTCAGCTGTCTCCACGAATCACGATCCTCTGCGGTGCCTATGGAATCTGTGTTGCTTTTAAAGTAACATTTGGCCTCTGATGATCTTTGTGGACGACTAGATTTATTTAGTCTAGGAGATAAGATGCCACACACTCTAACACCAGAAGATCATTTACACAAGGTATGCATCCAGTCCTCCGGAAGAGTGGTTTTACACTTCCAGTGAGATTGGAACTAGTATTTTGACGTCCCACTTTTGTTCCCTATATGACGTCACGAAAAGTCTGTGTGTGGCAAGCTCGCGGTTCACACAAAATGTTACTTGTATAAAATACTTTCCGCATAGCCTACGCAATCCAGACACTCTGCACCAGTAGGGTATTGCGAAATCCTCCAAAGTCGTCATGGAATATAGTTCGATTTAATAGAGTGTTTAACGGACAATATAAATTGCTTGCTATCCTTTGGACGCTCGTTTGTCGGCAAGTTTTTCTCCCGTCCGGTTCACATCCCCAATCACTGGCCGGAAAAAAAATATCGACATCGCCCATGATCGATCTCCGTCCCGTTGCGTATGATGCGAGTGCTCTACCGACTGAGCTATCAGGATCTCTAGGGTATTGCTTCCTCGGTCTCTTACTCACATTGTTGAGTAGTAGTAGTAGTAGTAGTAGTAGTAGTAGTAGTAGTAGTAGTAGTAGTAGTAGTAGTAGTAGTAGTAGTAGTAGTAGTAGTAGTAGTAGTAAGCTTCCCAGTCCGAATGACGCTTGCTGAGAATTGTGTGATTCAGTCATGGTCGATAAGTATAGCTGCTCTCTCCATCCATGTTGTTAATTGTTTCCATTGGTCACGATCCTGGGCCAGAGTTTTGAGGCTGTCAAGATCTTGTTGTGACGTTAGTACGGAGGGCACTGCAGTATTTCTTATTTCTTCAGGGATAAATTCGGCCTCATCTGAATCCAGAAATTTCTGATATGTAGAGAGGCCCTGGTAAGGGTAATTATTACTGATGTTGGTGATCTCCCTAAATATTTGTTGCCATGAAGGAAATATTCTGTCATTGCAGTTTGGGTTGAGGATGTTATCTTCTCGACGTAAGATTTGACCAAATAGCCTCCATCGCTGTTATTTTATAATTGTACTCAGGCGTTGGACCCTGTTTTTGTCACAGAGATCAGTATTTGTAATTGTCTCTGGACAAAAGATTCCGATTACGCGACGTAATTGTTTGCGGTGGTATGAATGGAGACTTTCTAAGTTCTAAGTACATTGTTGAGTAGCACTTGTCAATACAGATCAGTAGGTGCTACACTGCGAAGTGACGAATTGGAACGTGTTTTCTTTGCATACCATCCAAAAATATTTTCGGAGAATTGTCTTCTTTTTAGTTCTCTGGTTGTTTTACTAACATGTTCATATAAGTGATCAGGATATGTCATCGATAGAGCGTTCGATTCAAACGCAAACTGGCACCGTTCTAATCCGCCCAAAGTTGGGGAAAGGGACCTCCTAAGGCTTTCTGTCCATCTCGCATTGATTGAATACCTTGGTCTAAGTCCATCTAACATTGATTGAATACCTTGGTCTAAGTCCATCTCGCATTGATTGAATACCTTGGTCTAAGTCCATCTAACATTGATTGAATACCTTGGTCTAAGTCCATCTAACATTGATTGAATACCTTGGTCTAAGTCCATCTAGCATTGATTGAATCCAGACTTTTAGACCTTATTTTAAAATATTTTATACCAATATAATTCTGATTAAAAGAAATACATAATATAAAATCCTATTAAAACACAATATAAATAATATAGTAATGTAACGTATCATAAAGTTGTATAATATAAGTTACTACATCAGATTTTAAAGTCTACCTTGTTTTTTGAGATTTATCTACCCACATGATTATAACTTGTGTTTGAAATTAGATAGTATGTACTATGACAGTTTCATCTATTTATTTATCTACCTTCAGATATACAGCTTATACTAGAAGACTAAATGATATTTATATATTTATATATTTATTTATTTATTTATTTATTTATTTATTAAATATTTATTTACCCTTAATGTAAGGTTATAATGAACAGGGGGCAGGGGGGGGGGTACATACTGTGTCTTCTATCCCCTTATATCTGTTTTCCAATATGCTTTCTGTCTTTGTCTTGGAATGAGATTACTTGGTTTTGCCCTGGCCATGGCGGAGTCCTAGCTGGGAGGGAAACAGTAAAATGCATAGTTATTGTTTTGGGAGATGAAATTTTTTTCCTTGTAAATCATCTCTCTGTTATGTATTATAATATTTGTTATTTTGAATGTATAATGTAAACATTTGAGTGTATTCCTCCTTGTTGGATTTTGTGCTTGTGTTCGGATGAGACTTATAGGTGATCTCAAACTAAGTACATTGGTGGTGTGCTCTTGGAATCTACATCTGATCCCTATTTGTTCCCAGTTCCCCTATGTCTTACTTTTTCTTGGGTGTAATTCTAGAACTTTTTACTATCCCATTTTCTTCCTTTTTACTGGCGCTGATATAACCTTAATGTATTGCAAGCGCCGTAAAACCCTTAAAAACTAACAAACAAAACATACACATGTTTACCCTATTTCAAACAATACTGATCTATCTAATAGCCACAGCTGTTCATTCCAGACTCTCGAATTAACTGATATATTTTTTTACCTTCCATTAAAATTTTGAGATCTATCTTCTCACACCAATTCTAGATTTAATTCACAATAATCAGGTTTACAACTTACATTCTCGAATTAATTAATTAGTACTTTTATTTAGAAATTAATTGATTTACAACTATGTTATGTTAGAATGCTTTTTGTTTGGGTCTTTATTGTAAGTCTATGGAATGAAGGAATGCATGACCAGGATGTGGAAATGTACTGTAACATATCGATGTGATACTAAATTATAATTTTCTTTAAAGATTAATAAAGTATATCTTATCTTGTCTTATTGTATCTAGCAAAAATCCCAAAGAATTGAAAACAAAAGGAATATATATATATATATATATATATATATATACATATATATATATATATATATATATATATATATATATATTCTTATACATACATATATAGGTATAGTCATAGAAACATACATATACATACATACATATACAATATATATACAATATATATATATATATGTATATATATATATATATATATATATATATATATATATATATATATATATATATATATATGAGTGTTTGTGGGTACTTGTAGCTACGAGAGTGCTCGATAATGTTGGTTAGAGCATATAAAAATAAATAAGGTCATCACATTTTTTTCCGATACAATTGTTTCTATGTCCTCCATTTCGTCAGTCGACAAATATCCGTAGTCTATATATATATTTATATACTAACCCTCATCTAAGAATGCAACTTCTGCTTGGAAGAAAAATTCTACATCATCACAAAACCGAACTTGGCAACACTCAACAGAAGAAACGAACTTACATCTTCATGCAGACATAGAAACCAACACCTTTTATGTATTTATGAACCGGCAGACCTGCGAAGACGAAAACGCACGATGCCAACCGAAGTAAACACAGCAATCTACTTTCACTTTCACTTCCTGATGAGAGCGAATGCTTGAAACAATAGTGTAGTATTTCAACTATTTTATAAACAGCTTCTTTTATCATAAAATTGAGCACTATTATTTCTTGGTTTTTGTTTTTCTAATTATATATATAAGCTGAGTCCTTGGAAAAGGCTCTTTACTCACATTCTCTCACCGTACTCAGGTGTAAAATGAGTACCTGGTCGTTAACAGCGTTGTCTCTGTCCGAAAAATTGTAATATCGCCTAACAGGCGTCATGTCCCGTCCTCCATGATGTTAAATGCTGCTGTTGACCAGGGAGCCCTTGTAAAGCGCTTTGAGCACATTTAGTGGATATTGCATTGCACTATATCAAAGCTCAATTTAAATTTTAAAGGGAATTTTATCTATTTCTTTATCGGTCTATTTAAAGTAATAAATAAAGATGAATATTTTTAAAAATGAAGAAAATGCCAAACAGGGAAACTTTTCGCGCTCAAAACCCTTCTTCAGTGACTCTCGTACGAGAGAGGACGTAGGAAATAAATTTAGTCGTCGATCTGTTTATTTCAGTTGTGTGTATTTGTTTTTATTGTATTTTTGTTGTTGTTGTTGTTGGCTGAAGAAGGATTTGATACCGAAACGTATTATGTACTTTTTTGAAGCTGTTATAATATTCATTTTTGTTTATTATGGTTTACAGTCCTCAACTTCTAGCAGCTTAGTATCAGGCCGATCTATTTTAAAAAGTGAGCTTTTATATAGCGCAATATAATAATAAGAATAAATGACATTTATATAGCGCTTTACCCCGTTGTCACAGGCTCTAAGCGCTTTACAGTGATATAAAACAAAACATATTACAGTGAGACAAGTGTGAAGGAAACTTGATACGAATTCAATTTAACAACAACAAAATATGAAAATAATATTGCAACATTATGACGTAAAAAGATAACACTTTAAGCGAGATTTGAACGTTGTCAACGAATCCGAGCATCTCACGTGTGATGGGAGAGAGTTCCAAAAATGGGGGGCGAAAATTGAAAAGATTGTTCACCTTTTTTACGCAATGGCTTAGGTCTGACAAGGATTGATTGGTCATTGCTTGACCTTAAGTTTCTATTGGGGACATATATGTTTAGATGGTCTTTAATATAGGAGGGACTGTTCGTGCTCAGGGATTTGTAGACAACAGTACAAATCTTATAGGCAACTCTTTTTTTCACAGGAAGCCAATGTAACTCACGGAGAAGAAGAGTTGCTGACGGGTATTTTGTATTATTGCGTACAATGAGCCTGGCTGCGTTATTTTGAGCAACCTGAAGTTTGCTAATTTTGTCTTTAGCTAAATTCGCCCAAAGGGAGTTACAATAGTCCAATTTAGATAAAACAAGGGAATGAATTATAAGTTCTGCTATATGCTTCGGTATAAAATTACGAATTTTGCTTATTTTATTCATTTCTATGTACATAGATTGTATGGTGTTATTCACGTGGCTTGTCATGGAAAGATCTTTATCAATGATGACGCCAAGGTTTTTTGCTTTATTTGAAAATTCTATTGTGCTATTTCCGAGAGTAATAGGTGATTTATTTGCCTGTTTAAGGATACTCGGCCTTCCACACATTAAAATCTCAGTTTCACTATAATTTAATTTTAACTTATTGTGGTACATCCAAGATTTAATCTCATTAAAACAGCTCGTAATTCGTTGTATTAAGAACTGTAAATTACTAAGGGGTGCTGAATCATATATTTGCGTATCATCTGCATAAAAATGATAACTCAGATTGAATCTGGATATCACACTAGAAAGGGGCTGCATATATACAGTAAAAAGGACAGGGCCAAGAACAGAGCCTTGTGGCACTCCAAAATATCCACTAAAAGTGCTCAACGCGCTTTACAAGGGGTCCCTGGCCAACAGCAACACTTAACACGTAGGACGGTTCATGCCGCCTGTTAGGCGATATGACAATTTTCTCGGACAGAGACAACGCTGTTAACGGCCAGGTACTCGTTTTACACCCGAGTACGGTGACAGAACTTGAGTAAAGACCCTTTTCCAAGGATTCAACTATGCGCCGAGCGAGGCTCGAACCCAGGACCTCCCGATCCACATAGCCATACAAGACAGTTTCTTTTTACAAGTCATGATGACCTCGGCTGAAAATCATTCAAACTGGGAAAAACCAAACCGCCTGGGAGATATAAACTGACATGGCGGTTTTTTTGCAAAAACAAAAACAAAACAAAACAAGCCAAGTTGTGCAAGCAAAATTCCAAATTTTGCAAGCTAAAAACAGAAAAATTTGAAATAAATTTGAAAATTTTTTTTTGCAAAAGTTGCGAATAATTTTCCAAAAAACCCTTTAACTTTATTAGTTCATGAAAGAGAAAGGTATTTGTTTGTTTGTTTTCAAGGGTTTCGCCGGACGTGCAACAAATGTCAGGTCATATCAGCGCCAGTAAAAAGGGAGAACATGAGATAGTAAAAAAAAGAAACTACTCTTGATTAATTATCTTTCACGTGCTATTAAATTAAGTGAGAAAAAAATTTCGCCTTCTTTTTAGCCTCTTTAATTATTCTTTTTTCTTTGCAAAATCTCGAAAATTTGTAAAATTTTCCTAAAAATTTCAGAATTTGCGGCCGCAATGCAAATCAGTGATATTTTGCGATTTTTTGCGGCCGCAAGCGATGCAAAACATTTCCATGCTAGTTGGTGTATCCATGAACGTTTATAGTCAGGTTAATACAGTTCAATGAGCATTACTCATAAAAGCGGATGACAAAAAAACAATAACAAGACCTATCTATAGGTTTTCTGACTTGCTTTCTGTCATTGTCTTGTAATGTGATTACATGGAAATAAAGATAAAGGGAGTAAATCTGACTCATGAATGAACAACACGAAACAAACGACGTTTCGGCCTTTGACCTTTTTCAAGTAAACACAAAATACATATAATATAGAATTTTATTGACTCATTTAAGCACCTCTATTTATTAATGTGATTACATCCTGGTTTTGCCCCGGCCGTTGCCGGAGTCAAATGTATAGTGTTAGTAGATATTACTGTTTTCATTATATATCATCTCTCTGTTAGGTACCTATATTTCTATTCTTTTTTGTTGCGAGCATATCTAATAAGATTTGAGTATGTTCGTAGCCATCGTTAACTTATATAGCCTGACACTGACCAAAATAAATGACGTCAAAATGCCAGTCTTTGGCCACAAAAGAAAACAAATCGTGAGTTGTATTCAATAGTTCAACCAATGGGACCACTTGTTTCCATGAGCTCTACTAACCACAACTCACTAGGCGGTGCAAAAACCAAATAATGACGGCAAAATGACAGTCTTTTTGGGTTTCAGTGTCAGGCTATAACTTAACGATGGCTACGGTATGTCCCTCTTATTTGGATCACCTGCTGGTGTCTAGTTAAGACGTTTAGGTGATCTCAAATTAAGAACACCTAGGGTATCATCTTGGAATCAACATACCCCATACGTTCTCCATTTGAACCAATACGCTTCAACAGTCGTAACGTCACTTCCTTCCTAATGACGCATGGTAACTTGGTAACACTGGCTCTAAACTATCGGAACAATGGCGGACGCCCGAATGGAATATTTCTCCGGCGAGTATAAAAGCGTATCCAGAGGAAAAAAAACCCAATAAATTTGATCATGTTTTGACTTTTACACATTCTGATCACAAGACATATGAAAAGTTCTAGCCAGCATGAAGAATAAAAAGTAATGACTTTCTTTGTTTAGAACCAAGATGGCCGCCGTTGCCGGGCGAAGTGACATCAGACTACTGAATTCAATTCCCTTTTGTCTTATTTTCTCTTGGATGCTTTAAATTGTAATTCTAGAATATTTTGACTATTCCATTTCCTTCTTTTGATTGACGTTGATATGACTTAAATTAATCAATATTTATCAAGCGACGTAAAACCCTCAAAAACAAAATAAATTTTACCCTCACCCACGTTATTTCTAATCAAACTTTATCACTATTGTACACAGTAGATACTCCTACGCCTTTAAAAATTATTTTTACCAAGAATAATGGTATAAGTTTCATAATCTTATTTGCCATTAAGATTAATATTACGTTACGACTGTTGAAGAGTATTGGTTCAAATGGAGAACGTATGAGGTATGTTGATTCCAAGATGATATCCTCGGTGTACTTAATTTGAGATCACCTAAAAGTCTTAACTAGACACCAGCACGTGATCCAAACATTGTGTTTTACTCAAAACGGAAACAAATAAGGCATTGCCATAATTGTATATTGATGACGCGACAGATTTACGCAAATCCCTGGTCATATCCAGGGGCGGTTGGTGACTGTTTATTTAAGGCGGCATGAATCGAAAACACCTTCTCTCACCGTACTCAGGTGTAAAATGAGTACTTGGTCGGTTACAGTCTTGTCTGTGTCGGAGAAAAATGAAAACATTTAGTGGATTTTGCGCTATATGAAGGTCAATTTTAATTTAATTTCATTTTTACTCGGTGATGATTAGTGTAATATTCTTATTGATTATTAATATCCATTTAAGCAAAACGAATATCAATAAAATCTATATTTATCGTTATTTTCCTCATCCGTATGTTTGGATTACAACAAACCTGTTCTTCCAATGATAAAACTGATATGTGACCTCTCGTCTCAAAACGGTATTATGTCGTGATGGACCAGATGCTAAAAAGTCAAATTATAGTTAAACTGGTCAAAAATATGAAACGTTGGTATTTAGAAAAATAAAATATAATATTCCTTCTCCTCTATAAAGCATAATAAACTCAACATATGCTTGATATTTCTGGCTACAAATTCCATTTTCAGCATCTTAATCATCCCGACTTAATACCGTTTTGAGACGAGGGGTCATATATAGTTTTGATTTCTCCCAAGAAAGGCCCCAAGGAGGTGTCCAAAAACTAAATTTGCCGGCCTGACCTAAATAATTACTTAAGCAGTCAAAGAGCATTAGCTGTTTGTTGGGGGGAGGTGGATAACCTTAGTTTTAAAACACAAGAAAACAAACAGTCTTTTATATAAAATAATAAGGCGGAATTTCCTGTTTTGGCTCAGCAGGAGCGCCCGCCCATGCCCCACCCTCACCGCGTTGTCGCACGTCATCTCTTCTCCCCCCCCCCCCCCCCCCCTTTTTTTTTATTTATTTATTATTTTTTTCCTTTTTTAAAATTTATTTATTTATTAATTTACTTATTTATCCATTTATTTTTTTAAACCCAGACCATCCTATCTAATGACCCTCTTAATTAGTAACAATTTTATTTGTTAGGTTTATTATTATTATCAAACATTTTCAACGTGATGTCGCCTGGCGTGGGCGCAAGAAAATCAGAGAGCCGTCTGCGATGACACACAACCTTCGTACAGTATTTAGGCTACCTCACCGCGGCTAGGCAGATGAGATTAGATGCGCGAGTGCTGACGAAAAGCAGCATATGCTAAAAATTTATGATGAAAAGCAGTATCTGCTAAATTTGGAAAATATAGGATGGCACAAAGCAACGTCCTTCAATAGATAGTTCGAAGATGACGTCACTCAGGTCTTTGTTATTGTTTTTTGCCATCCGCGTTTAAGAGTAATGCTCACTGAACTGTATGTACTAACCCGACTATAAACGTTCAAGGATACACACAGTTTTGGGTGTTGGTCCGTTATACGTCCGGATGCCAATGTTGTGATCTTCTTAGCCAAGCGCATACTATCTATAGACCACCGCCAGTGGTCTTTTCCTCAAATATGCCCAATGTCGCAGTCCATTTTTATATTTCATTTATTTTTTTTTAAAAGAAAAAATAGGTTTAACAAGATAATGTGTGGCCATGTGGTCTAGTGATATGACATTCGCTTTCGGATCGGAAGGTCCTGGGTTCGAGCCTCGCGCTCGGCGCATAGTTGAGTCCTTGGAGAAGGCTCTTTACTCACATTCTCTCACCATACTCAGGTGTAAAATGAGTACCTGGCCGTTAACAGCGTGGTCTTTGTCCGAAAAATTGTAATATCGCCTATCAGGCGTCATGTCCCGTCCTACATGTTAAATGTTGCTGTTGATCAGGGACCCCTTGTAAAAGCGCTTTGAGCACATTTAGTTGATATTGCGCTATATAAATCTCAATTATTATTTTGTTGTAGTTATTTTGACTTTAAACTCAATTATCTTCAGCTAGTTCAATTTGACATAACGCAGGTTTGAGACGGTGGGTCACATTTGCACCGCGTCTAAGGTGATGTACGAACTTTTACTGATCTGAACAATTGGATTCAATAGTCTGATGTCACGTCGCCCAGCAACGGCGGCCATCATGGTTCTAAACAAATAAAATCGGTACGTTTTATTATCATGCTGGCTAGAACTTTTCATATGTCTTGTGATCAGAATGTGTAAAAGTCAAAACATGATCAGATTTATAATTTTTTTTTTTCCTTCTGGATACGCTTTTATGCTCGTCGGGGAAATATTTCATAAGGGCGTCCGCCATTGTTCCGATAGTTTAGAGCCACTGACTAAGTTACCATGCGTCATTATGAGGGAAGTGACGTTACGACTGTTGAAGAGTATTGTGTATGAAAGGTTGTCAGACAAAGCAAGAAAGAAAAATGCAAGAAAAAAACCCATCCCAAAAAATCAGTCAACAATCACGACTGGGGATCGAACCTAAGACCGTCTGATAACCAGTCAGACGTGCTACCATATTGCCAGACAAAGCAAAGAGGAAGAAATAAAAAATGCAAGAAAATTACCATCCTAAAAAATCAGTAAAACTGAACGGATCAGACGTGCTGTCATATTTGTTTTGTTTTGTTTTTTTTTTTGTTTGTTTCAGGAATCGGGATGTGTACACAATGTCAGATCGGTCCACATGTCCAAAGGCATCTCATTAATATTAATAATACTAATAAAGTTTATTTGTATAGAGCACCAATCCCCTTGACAAAACAGCTCTAGGCGCACAAAATTCTAAAACATCATTAAAGCATTTTTGTACACCCACTCATTTATAGATAGTATGCGCTTGGCTAAGAAGCTCATAACATTGCCATCCGGAAGTATAACGGAACAACACACAAAACTGTTTGTATCCATGAACGTTTATAGTCGAGTTAATACAGTTCAGTGAGCATTACTCATTAACGCGGATGGCCAAAAACAATAACAAAGACCTGAGTGACGTCATCTTCGAATTATCTATACAAGTGCGCGCTCTCTCACACACACACCCTTATAAAGACACGCACATTCACCAAAACGTGCATAATATGCATACAGAGACGAAAAATAATCTATGTTAACATGAATTATTGAATAAAATCATATCAGGACATTTTACAATAATGGCGGAGGAAGGGAGATTATAATAGTATGTCATGAGAATTTTGATGTAACAAATTATGTATATCATATTAAAAGGATGTTTTATTTAATCTAGTGAGCTTCTCATAAGATGAGATTTTAATTTCTTTTAAAAAGATGACTGGGAATCCACAACCCCGCTCCTAACAGTGA
>NC_088366.1:62402273-62404773 GCF_034508935.2 Berghia stephanieae | reverse complement strand
AGGCCGAGCAGAACGACGATGGAGATCAACCGGTCTTTCCATACATACAGATTTATACAGGGAATCATGTCAAAAAATACCCACACTGATAACCAACCCAAAGCATGAATATTTGAATGATAAAATCACTAATTGTCCAACAACAAAGACATTTTACTGTATAACAAAATCAATGACTGAAAAAAAGAGTGATTGCGTTTTCCCTAATACTACCCCAGAAAAAGATCTTCCAAATGAATTTGGTTCCAATTTCCAAAACAAAGTGTCCAATATAAGACATCACCTTGACCAAAGTTCCTCGTCTCCGCCAAAATTTGAATTATACAATGGCAAGGATTCGTTTAACAAATTTACCCCAGTGACTGAAGAAGAAATCAGGAAAATCATAATATATTCTCCCCCTAGAACATGTTGCCTCGACCCAATCCCACCTCACTATTGCTTGAACATTTGGATACGCTCATCCCCACCATCAGTAAAATAATCAACGACTCTTTACAATCGGGAACAGTCCCCAATCCTTTCAAGCACGCCATCGTTAATCCTCTTCTCGAAAATCACCAGAAAATCTGAAAAACTTCAGACCAGTGTCTAATTTACCGTTTATTTCGAAAATCTTGGAAAACTCTGTCACAGCTCAACGGAATGATCATTTGTGACCCTTCGTCTCGAAACGGTATTATGACGGAATGAATTGGACCCCGAAAAGTGACTTTAGAATTAAATTGATAGTAAATACCAATTTTTTGAGCTTTTGCATGGTGAGAAATTGTCTTCATTCTGTAACATAACAAATCGAAACAAACCCCAAGTTTCATGTTTTTGTCAATAAATTCAATTTTTTGCACCCAAGTCAGCCCGACATAATACCGTTTAGAGACGGTGAGTCACATTTGGTAAAGTACAACTTAAATTTTTAAAAATCAATCAGCTTATAGGCAAAATCACAGCACTGAAACTGCCTTACTAAAAATTCTAAACGACCTGTTGTGTGAGGCAAACAGGGGTAAGGTTTCGGTTTTGGCCCTGAGTGCGGCGTTCGACACGATATACTATTCGATTCACATCGAGCGTCTCTCCAGAACGTTTGGATTGTATGGAACAGTGTAAAATGGTTCGAGTCCTACCTTATTGGCCGCAAACAAACAATTCAAGTAAAAGGAATATAATCGGATATTATTACGGTTGAGTTTGGTGTGCCCCAGGGATCTGTTCTGGGTCCCATTCTCTATACTTTATACACACAACCGTTGGGAGGTGTTATTAGTCATCACGGTATCACATACCATGTATGCTGATGACACCCTCCTATACCAATAATAATAATAATAATAATAATAATAATAATAATAATAATAATAATAATAATAATAATAATAATAATAATAATAATAATAATAATAATAATAACAACAATAATAATAATATTGAGCTTTTATATAGCGCAATATCCACTAAATGTGCTCAAAGCGCTTTACAAGGGGTCCCTGCTCAACAGCAACATTTAACATGTAGGACGGGACATGCCGCCTGTTAGGCGATATTACAATTTTTTCGGACAAAGACAACGCTGTTAACGACCAGGTACTCATTTTACACCTGAGTACGGTGAGAAAATGTGAGTAAAGAGTCTTTTCCAAGGACTCAACTATGCGCCGAGGCCCGAACCCGGGACCTTCCGATCCGAAAGCGAGTGTCATATCACAAGACCACATAGCCGCAATCGGGAAAACCAAACGAAATTAAAGGGTTACGGAAATGGATGGAGAACTGCATTAAAGATGTGAAGAACGGGATGATAGCTAACAAACTGAAAATGAACGATGAGAAAACAGAACTCCTATTATGTAATCCTAAAAATACTCCTATCATGTAATCCTAAAAATAACATTTGTGAACAATGCCTTTTGATTGGTATTGATGATGTGAAAATAACCTTTTCTGAAAAGGTCAGAAACCAGGGAATTTATTTCAGCAGTGATCTCTCCATGGAATATCACGTGACACAAGTTTGCAAACCATTGTATTGTGAAATTCGCCGCATTGTCAACCTTCGGCATTTTAAAATCAAAATGCATTAAAGACTCTTGTGTCTGCTGATGTTGTTACTCGTTTGGGCTATTGTAATTCACCCCTGTCTAATTCCCCGGGTTTTTTTTTTAAATTGAGCTTTTGTATAGCGCAATATCCACTAAATGTGCTCAAAGCGCTTTACAAGGTGTCCCTGGTCAACAGCAACATTTACCATGTAGGATGGGACATGCCGCCTGTTAGGCGATATTACATTTTTTTCGGACAAAGACAACGCTGTTAACGGCCAGGCACTCATTTTACACCTGAGTATGGTGAGAGAATGTGAGTAAAGAGTCTTTTCCGAGGACTCAACTATGCGCCGAGCGAGGCTCGAACCCAGGACCTTCCGATCCGAAAGCGAGTGTCATACCACTAGACCACATTGCCGCACAATGTTTGTTACTTGATAAACTGTAGCGGTTTCAAA
>NC_088366.1:62389773-62397273 GCF_034508935.2 Berghia stephanieae | reverse complement strand
CTCCTCCTCCTCTCTTCCTCCTCCTCCTCCTCCTCCTCCTCCTCATCCTCCTCCTCTCCTCCTCCTCATCCTCCTCCTTCTATACCGTAAAGAAGAAAAATCCCAAAGTACGGTGCTGTAACTGATGAAAAAAAATCCCCAAAAAATAAATGTCACTAACTATAGTCTGTTCCAAGTCCTGTGCGCAGGAATATCGCAAGTTTGGATTGTTTTCAGTGATGAGATTCGACTGCTTGGTGTCGGTTTCGACTCTAATTGGAAATTGTGTAAAGATGAATCTTTTACTCAGGTGTATAATGAGTACCTTGACGCTGTCAGCTTTGTCTTTGTTAAGAAAATTTAGCTGTCCTTCACATTGTCCTGTAATTTTCTACATGTCATAAGTGTTGCCTTTGGCTTGAGACTTTAAAAAAACGCTCTTTGCACTTGAAGCGGATATTGCTCTATATAAAAGTTTATAATGATATTACCGATTTATGGGTTTCAGTTAAGTATTCCAAAAGAGTGAGGTCCCGATAGCTCAGTGGGTAGAGCACTCGTTTCACACCCAAAGAGACCGAGATCGATCCCGGGTGCAGTCGAGATTATTCTGCCCCCCCCCCCACCTGTCCACCTGGCAGAGATTGGGTAGCTGGATCTGCTGTAAGATCTGGCGGAAAGCACTTCGCGATAGACTAGCATCCTACCCAAAGGGTAGCAAGCAAATTGCTATTGTCCATATCAAGCTATAAAAACTGGGATAAACTCCGGCTCCATGGGCTTATTGGTTCTGAAGGACTACTTTATTCTGTGACCAAGTTCTGAGCGACAGTTTTCATAGCCATCCGACAGAATAGTGAATAATAGGGAATGAGATTAGCGGAAGAGTAGCGTCACTTGATTGGACGTCACCCATAGTCTGTGACGTCACCGGCGGGAAAGTTATTAGAGAGAGAACGTCATGTTGTTTGTGTGTTCGCCTGCGTCTCTCGTCCTCGCTTCCGGTGAAAACGGCTTGAGACACTTCAAAACCAAATTGACGTTCTCTCTGTAAGGTGACGTCCAATCAAGGGACGCTACTCTTCCGCTAATCTCATTCCCTATAGTGTGATGTCATAATACTGGCGGCAGCAATCTCATTGGAAGTGTAAAACCAGTACTCCGGAGCACTGGATCATAACTTGTGCAACTGATCTTCTGGTTTCAGAGTGATGGCATCTTATTTTCTAGTCTAAATAAAATGCTAGTCGTCAATGAAAATTATTATGCGGCTATAATGTAGTCTGGTGGTACGACACTCGCTTTCGCGATCGAAAGGTCCTGGGTTCGAGCCTCGCTCGGCGCATAGTTGAGTTCTTGGAAAATGCTCTTTACTCACTTTCTCTCACCGTACTCAGGTGTAAAATGAGTACCTTGCCGTTAACGGCGTTGTCTCTGTCGGAAAAAAATATTGTAATATCGCGTAACAGGCGTCATGTCTCGTTCTACAGCTTATGTGTTACTGTTGTAAAGTGCTTTGAGCACGTTTATTGGATATTGCGCGATATAAAAGCTCAAGTTTAATGAAGATTATCCGCCCTTGCTTTTTTACACCCCCACGATCCTAAAAATCATCTGCCTATAGATAGTATGCGCTTGGCTAACGAGTTCACAACATTGCCATCCGGAAGTATAACGGACCAACACACAAAACTTTGTGTAACCATGATCGTTTATAGTCAAGTTTATACAGTTTAGTGAGAATTACTCATAAACGCGGGTGGCAAAAAACAATAACAAAGACCTGAGTGACGTCAACTTCGAACTATCTATACATCCTGCTACTAAAATGGTACTGCCACCAACTGATTCAATATGAAACCTAGCCAGTCCTCCTTCTGGTGGACTGGCTACACACTTCCAAGGAGTTTGGAACCGGATCAGGGGAAGGTGGGTGTGACGTCACAACTTTTTCTTCCCTTTCGAGAAAAGTCCAGTTCGGCCTCTGGGTTTGATCACAGCCTTCGATTTTACGGTTTGATCACAGCCTTCGATAATACGATTTGATCACAGTCTCCGATAATACGGTTTGATCTCCGATAATACGGTTTGATCACAGTCTCCGATAATACGGTCTGATCACAGCCCAGCCTTCGTTATACAAAATTGACATTTGATATTTTGTGGCTTTAGTACGTCATAAAATGCCACACCCACGCATCGATAAAATTGCACGTTGAGTTGTGACATTAATCAAAAATCTCATTGAACTTAAGAAAGTCATGCAGATATAAACGTGGGTGTCATTCACATTACAATATTTAATTAAATTTATAATTTAAAATTGTATTTATTATGTTAGGGTGTCATTCACAAGGAAACACATCAAAACTTTTACAATATTTAATTTAATTTGTAAATTTAAAATTGTATTTATGATGTTAGGGTTCACTCTGGGCATTGAGCTAAAAAGTATTTTTTTTTTTAAATTGAAGGTTGTCTTTATGTGCAGCTATGTGGTCCAGATGTATGGCTAGATCGGAAGGGCCAGGGTTCAAGTCCCGTCATAAGCAGTGCATACTTGAATCGTAGAAAAAAAAGGGATCTTTACTTACATTCTTTTAAACTTACTCAGGTGTAAAATGAGTACCTACTCGGCCGTTATCATAATTGGCTCTGTCCGAAAATAAAAAAAAAGTAATATCGCCATACGTCTGATCATACATGTTAATTGTTGATGTGTTGGTTATGTGTGGCCATGTGGTCTAGTGGTATGACACTCGCTTTCGGATCGGAAGGTCCTGAGTTCGAGCTTCGCTCGGCGCATAGTAGAGTCCTTGGAGAAGGCTCTTTACTCACGTTCTCTCACCGTATTCAGGTGTAAAAAGAGTACCTGACCGTTAACAGCGTTTTCTCTGTCCGAAAAACTTTGTAACATCGCCTAACAGGCCGTCCTAAATGTTGGCCAGGGACCCCTTTTGTTTTGTGCTTTAAGCACATTTAGTGGATATATATAAAGCTCATTTTAAAAAATTAATTGTTGATATTATGTTGGTTAGGGACCCCCGTAAAATGTTTTGAGCACATTTAATGGATTTTGCGTTATATAAATGCTCAAAGTTTTATTTAAAGGAGAGTGAGGATAAGCTCTCAAGTTGTAACAAAGAAAGTATTGGACTGGAACCCTCAGGGCAGAAGATCAAGGGGAAGGCTACGAGGAACACGGAGAAGAATTAAAGAAGTTGATATACAGAGAAGTGGTAAGACCTGGAATGAGATAAAAAAGTTAGCTCAGGATAGAGAAGGATGGAAACTGTTTGTCTGTGGCCTATACCCTGACCCAGGGTGAAAAAGGCAATGATGATTATGATGGAAACTGTTTGTCTGTGGCCTATACCCTGACCCAGGGTGAAAAAGGCAATGATGATTATGATGGAAACTGTTTGTCTGTGGCCTATACCCTGACCCAGGGTGAAAAAGGCAATGATGATGATGATGAAGGATCAGATTCATTCTTGGCACTCTTGAGTTTAAAACTTTCCAAGTCCCCAATAATTATACCGCTATGTGAACTTTACTTGGGAGCGCACATTTGGAATATCGTCGCGAAGGAAACAGGATTTGGACTTTTCAAAATAATTAATGCAGCCATCATCAGTATAAAACTCCCCATCTGCATTAGACAAAAACAAAAAAGATAGAAAAAAAAAACAAACAAACAAAAAACAAAAACAAAAAAAAAACAAAAACAAATTAAATAAACAAAAAAAAAACAACAAAAAAAACCAACACAAAAAACAAAAAAAGAACAACAAAACCCCCCAAAAAACCCAAAACAAAACAAAGCAAAAAAAAAATCCCCAAAAGAACCCCCCAAAAAACCCACCAAAAAACCCCCAGGTTAACAAGGGAATTCAAACACAGAGAAGGAACACACGTCTACATTCTTTCTTTCCCTTACTTTGTCCTTCGTTAATGGAATGATCTCCCTCAGGAATTGACAGAAACTAAAAAGAATACAAAGTTTGAAAGGGTCTCTTGGATGCTGGAAAAGATATCACTTAATGAAATGATTACAGCCTATTATGAATATGTGAGTGAGTTTGTGTGTGTGTGTGTGTGTGTGTGTGTGCGTGTGTGTGTATGTGTATGTGTGTCGTGGAATCCATGAATTAATGTGGACTGTAGTCTGTATCCTCTATTTAAAGGGCTACTAGAGAAGAAGAAGAAGAAGAAGAAGAAGAAGAAGAAGAAGAAGAAGAAGAAGAAGAAGAAGAAGAAGAAGAAGAAGAAGAAGAAGAAGAAGAAGAAGAAGAAGAAGAAGAAGAAGAAGAAGAGGAAGAAGAAGAAGAAGAAGAAGAAGAAGAAGAAGAAGAAGAAGAAGAAGAAGAAGAAGAAGAAGAAGAAGAAGAAAAGATCAAAATTTCAAACGCAAACCGTCGTGCATCTTATTATTATATCGTCCAATGACCTGACATATTTCATTTATTATTAAAATGTGTTCTTTTTTCTTTACCGTGATTGAATCCTGAATTTAACGATTTGACATTAAGAATCGTCACTGTTGCCAGGATATCAATACCATTACGGATCAATATCTATTTTTGTAAAATCCAATTTATGGTGGGGAAAACCCCATTGCACTGATAAGGTATTTTTAAATATTTTTTTTTGCAAAGGACAAAAAAGTCGAGGTTAGAAGGAATGGTGGAAGGTAAAAGATCACGAGGTCGGCAAAGACGAGCTTGGATACAGAACATTAAGGGCTGGTCGGGGATGGATCTCCACCAATACAGAAGACGCGCCCAAGATCGTGACAGCTGGATCTCCACCAATACACAAGACGCGCCCAAGATCGTGACAGCTGGATCTCCACCAATACACAAGACGCGCTCAAGATCGTGACAGCTGGATCTCCACCAATACACAAGACGCGCCCAAGATCGTGACAGCTGGATCTCCACCAATACACATGACGCGCCCAAGATCGTGACAGCTGGATCTCCACCAATACACAAGACGCGCCAAAGACCGTGACAGCTGGATCTCCACCAATACACAAGACGCACCCAAGACCGTGACAGCTGTATCTCCACCAATACACAAGACGCGCCCAAGACCAATGTCTCGTCAAATTTTCTTTTAAATAGCGCAATATCCACTAAATGTGTTCAAAGTAGCTTTGCAAGGGGTCCCTGGCCAACACCAACATTTAATATGTAGGACGGGACATGCTTCCTTTAAGGCGATATTACATTTTTTTGACAAAGACACCGCTGTCAACGGCCAGGTACTCATTTTACACCTGAGTACGGTGAGAGAATGTGAGTAAAAAGCCTTTCCCAAGGACTCAAAGATTGCGCCGAGCACGAGGCTCGAACCCAGGACCTTCCGATCCGTAAGCGAGTGTCATACCACCAGACCACATAGCCGCACAAACTCCTGGATCCGGGCCGACACACATGATGATGAGATTTAGTAAAATCAGGTTTTAGAAAAAAAAAAAAAAAAAAAAAGATATAATAATTCTATTTTTTAAACTTCAAACTTTTAGTTCACCGAAGTAGACAGGTCGCTGATACATCGACAAAATTGTTGGCACGTCACCTCATTCATTTCCTAGAGGAGCATCTCAGTTTGACCTTCATGTAAGATAATAATAACAAGAAATAGAGTGAGTAGGAAAGTACCAGAAGACAACAGAAAATAAAACTTCGTGGCGGCGATGGGGGCTCGAACCCGCGACCTTACTGATACGACAACAATTTTTTTTAGTATTTAAAAAAAAACCCAGGCCAGCTTATCTAATGACCCTTTTATTGGTATCAAATGTATTAGATTTAGTTCCAATAGATAGTATACGCTTGCATAAGAAGCTCATAACATTGCCATCCGGAACTATAACGGACCAACACGTGTATCCATGAACGCTTATATTCAGGTTAATACAGTTCAGTGAGCATTACTCATAAACGCGGATGGCAAAAAAAAAAACAATAATAAAGACCTGAGTGACGTCATCTTCGAACTATCTATATTATGTTCGCTGTTGTTGGGGCGGTCGAATGACTTCTGTCGTTCTATGTCGTCACAACATTCTTTTAATCTTGTTATTTATCCATTTAATGTATCATTGTAAAGCGCTTTGAGCACATTTAGTGGATATTGCTCTATATAAAGCTCAATTAAAAGAACAAATTATTGTTATTTTTATTTATTTAAAAAAATTATTTTATTTTATTTATTTTTTTTTTTTTTTACATTGTTAAGGATTGATATAGGTGAATAGTTAGAATATTTTGGTGGTTGGGGATTTTGTCGGAAGGCTAGGGGTTCCTTGGGCGAATATTAGGGGGTATAGATAGTCCGAAGATGACGTCACTTAGGTCTTTGTTATTATTTTTTGACATCCGCGTTTATGAGTAATTCTCACTGAACTGTATTAACCTGACTATAAACGTTCATGGATACAAACAGATTTGTGTGTTGGTCCGTTATACTTCCGGATGGCAATGTTATGAGCTTCTTAGCCAATCGCATACTATCTATATATTGGGCTGGTAATTTTAATAATGTTATTCTTTTAGACAGATCTGTAATAACATAGGATATAAGAGGTAGGTACGGTTAATGGGGAGGGGTGGGGTGTAGGTTGTTGTGGTGTTCTGATTGGTGGGTCGCTGGGAACCCGGACCAATCAGTTAACCGGTTTAATTTCTGTGGATAGCGAAGAAGAACAGGGGGGGGGGGGGGGGGGGGGGGGGGAAGGGGGGATCACTTAGTTTAATGGGTTTCTGATTGGTCAGGATGTAAGGGGCCCATCAGATTGTCGGATTATTCGAAAGTTTTGTGATAGGGAATGAGATTAGCGGAAGAGTAGCGTTCCTTGATTGGACGTCACCCATAGTCTGTGACGTCACCGGCGGATAAGTTATTAGAGAGAGAACGTCATGTTGGTTGTGCGCATGCGTCTCTCGTCCTCGCTTCCGATGAAAGCGGCTTGAGACACTTCAAAACTAAATTGACGTTCTCTCTGTAAGGTGACGTCCAATCAAGGGACGCTACTCTTCCGCTAATCTCATTCACTTTTGTAGTTTTTAAAGTATATTATGGTTGCGAAATAATTTATTAGGGGAAGGTTAGGTTTAAATTAAGGAGGGGAGGGATAGTTTGTTTGTTTCCATTTGCGGATTGCTGGGTACGAGTAGTGTACGAGGGCCAGTTGACTTAACAGGATTATTTAATTCGATTGTATTTCTTGGGGCATTGTTACATTATTTTTTGTGTGTCCACAATGAGATAAAGAAGCTTGACACTTGAAAAAAACTATTAAATCATTTCAGTGCCTGAGAAAACAACACAGAAGGACAGATAGGTAGATTTAGGTGTAGCCCCCTGCGATACGTTTGGGTCACAAGTGGCTTAGAAAAAGAAGAGCAGAAATCAAGGTAGGCCTATCTGTGTCCAACTTACAACCACTAACCCGAGGTAACAAAACGCCCTGGGAAAATCCCAGTAATCTCATTCCAGGACACACCGCAA
>NC_088366.1:62369773-62384773 GCF_034508935.2 Berghia stephanieae | reverse complement strand
GCTACCCAAACATTGCTAAGCGAACAGGAAGGGCGGATGAGGGGGTGGGGGCGGCAGAAAGAACTAACACTCGACTGCACCCAAGATGGACACTTGTACAATGTTTTGTTTATTCGTCTTAACTATGCCACTACCACTTTATCTCATTCATCTGTAATGTTTCATTCATTCTGTTTTTGTTGATAAAGGGGAAACCCGAAACGTTCATTTGATCTGTTTTGTAATTAAATTGAAGCTTACATTCAATTTCACATTATTATTTATATCATATTCAGACTAGAGCGTTTAAAAGATTTTTCTCTTTATTTCATGTTACTTCAATTATTCAGCATTTTAAAATACATACATGGCTACCAAAGCGAATGTTCCAAGGGAGATAACTAATCATGTATTCAGTATCTCGTATAATTTAAGGTTGTACCCCTTGAAATGATTCATAACCGTTGACTGCCTACCTATCTACATAACTACCCATCTATATCTATCTATCTATCTATCTATCTATCTATCTATCTATCGATCTATCCATCTATCTATCTATCTATTTATTAATCTATCTATTTCTTTATCTATCTATCTATCTATCTATCTATCTATCTATCTATCTATCTATCTATCTATCTATCTATCTATCTATCTATCTATCTATCAAATGTACCTATTGATCTATCCGTCATCCATCCATCCATCCATCCATCTATCTATCTATCTATCTATCTATCTATCTATCTATCTATCTATCTATCTATCTATCTATCTATCTATCTGTCTGTCTGTCTGTCTATCTATTTATCTATCTATCTAGCTAACTGTCTATCTATCTAGCTATCAATCTATCATCTATCTATCTATCTATCTATCTATCTATCTATCTATCTATCTATCTATCTATCTATCTATCTGTCTATCTATCTATCTATCTATCTATCTATCTATTTATCAATCTATCATCTATCCATCTATCTATCTATCTATCTATCTATCTATCTATCTATCTATCTATCTATCTATCAATTTATCTATCTATCTAACATATAGCGAAATATCCACTAACGTGCTCAAAGCTCTTTACAATGGCCTAAAGCCAACAGCAACACTTGACAGGTAGGACGAGGCATGAGGTCTGTTAAGCGATATTACATTATTCTGTTATCGGCCAGGCCCCTACTCATTTTACACCCGAGGACAGTGAGAGAATTACAGTGAGTAAAGAGCCTTTTCCAAGGACTCAACTATTCGTCGGGTGACGTCAACTTCAATCAATCTATCTATATAGAATTTCAAGTTAAAAAAAAAGGAAAATGCATTGCACCCCTTTGTCAGTATTCATAGCTTGGACTGGATGACCCCGTTAGTCCAATATCCAATGTGTGGCTATGTGGTCTTGTGGTATGACACTCGCTTTCGGATCGGAAGGTCCTGGGTTCGAGCCTCGCGCTCGGGGCATAGTTGAGTCTTTGGAAAAGGCTCTTTACTCACATTCTCTCACCGTACTCAGGTGTGAAAAATGAGTACCTGGTCGTTAACAGCGTTGTCTTTGTCCGAAAAATTACAATCGCCTAAAAGGCGTCATGTCCCGTCCTACATGTTAAATGTTGCTGTTGACCAGGGACCCCTTGTAAAGTAGTTGTACAGATCCGCTGTGCCGTCGGGCATACATAGGGCTTCATCTGATATTGTGCAATGCTGCTCGTCTATTTGGCATTGGATGCAGGACCATAAATTAAAACTTAATGGTGACAAAACGGAGATTATGCTTTTAGGCACTCCGTCAAATATTAAAAAGACAATATTACCATCAATACTTGTTGGTGATTGTCAAATCAGTATGTCATCTAAAGCGAAAAACCTTGGCGTTGTGCTCGACGACTGTTTCAGCATGGAACATCAAATAAACCTGATGATCAAAACCATGAATTTTGAATTAAAGAAAATCCATCGAATGGAACAATACATTCCTCTCCATTTGTTGAAGACGGTCGTTTGTGTACTGATACTGTCACGTCTTGATTACTGTAACTCGTTACTTGCTGGTCTGCCTGACTTAAAACTCAAAAAACTACAAAAAGTTCAGAATAGCAGTGGCGTGGCATGCTTACAGTATAAGGTGGTGCCAGAATCAGAAGAAAATGACTTAAGTCATGCTATATTTATAAATCCAAAAGAACGAAAAAAAAAAAATAATAAAGAAAAGACTTACTCAAATAAGTAAAAGGCGCAATAGACCATTTCTCAGTTGTTTTTTTTTTGTTTTTTTTTTTTTTGGTGAAATTCATTTAAAAAAAAGATTGATACGGTGCCAGGCACCAAATCAACCAATATAGCCACGCCCCTGCAGAATAGAGCAGCAAGGCTTGTCCTAGGTATTGGTCGCAGTGACTCGATGGGTGTCAAGGCGATGTTGAGGTCATTACACTGGCTATCAGTTAAAGCTCGTATTGAATACAAAATTGCTCTACTTTGTTTTGATGCCATCAATTCACGAAGCCCTGCCTCAATTCAAGACTTGATTGTGCCCTGTAACCCCACTCGAAATCTCAGGTCCTCAAAATTGTATCACCTTCAAACTCCAAAAACTAATCTTAAACGTTTTGGCGATATATCATTCAGTAAAGTAGGCCCTATCACTTGGAATTCACTCCCACTGTCAGTCAGACTTGAAAACAGCATTGATAAATTAAAAAAATAAACTGAAAACCTGTCTCTTTGGGAAGTATTTAAATTAGATTATTGCAAAGTGCATACGTGCGTGCGTGTGTGTGTATATATGTGTGTGTATGTGTATGTGTATGTGCGTATATATATATATGTGTGTGTGCACTCGTGTATACATTTAGTTAAGTATGTGTGTGTGTGTATATATGTATGTATGTATGTATGTATGTATGTATGTATGTATGTATGTGAATGTATGTGTATATAGATAGTTCGAAGATGACGTCACTCAGGTCTTTGTTATTGTTTTTTGCCATCCGCGTTTATGAGTAATGCTCACTGAACTGTATTAACCTGACTATAAACGTTCATGGATACACACAGTTTTGTTTGTTGGTCCGTTATACTTCCGGATGGCAATGTTATGAACTTCTTAGCCAAGCGCATACTATCTATATGTTATATGCATGGATGATATTTAGTGTGCACGTGTTTACGATGTTTGTATATATATATATATATATATAATATATATATATATATATATATATATATATATATATATATATACATATATATACATATATATACATAATACATATATATATATATATTTGTGTATTGTGTATATGTATGTATATATATGTATATATATATATATATATATATATATATATATATATATATATATATATGTATGTGTGTATGTGTGTAAAATTGGATGCACTTGTGTTTTAATTAATTTTTTTTTTTTGGCTGAAGAAGAGCTTTGAACCCGAAACGTTCCGTAGTTCATCATTTGCTCTGTTTTTGAAGATGTTATATTCCTTTTTGTTTATAAGTCTTTACAATCAATCCACAATTTCCAATAGGATAGTATCACAAAGTCATAAGTAAAACAATCTGATAACTCCCTTCCGTGAAAACCAAGCGGCAGACAACTTCAAAACTAGCAGATAATATTATAGATATTTAGATAAAGCATTCAATGCCCTCGGATAATAATTGTGGATTTTTATGAAGTTGTAATACGCATGACGCGCCTTTTTGCCCGTTTGTAAAGAGCTAGGTAAGAATTGATATCATTATTATCGTGTGTGTTATAATATGTGTAATTATGTGCGGGCACGTATATGTGTATATATAAAAATTTGTGTGTGTTGTGTGTGTGTATGTATGTGTGTGTGTGCGAGGGTATGCAACAGATTGACACCATAATTGTTGGGTGTTTTGGGAATGTTGGGGATTGGAGGGCGAGGTGAACTAACTAAACTGGCCTATCGGTTCAGTCAGTCAAACAGATCCTTGCTCTATTCGATTCGTCACAGTGTGGCAGTGGCGGTAGTGGTGTTTTAAGAGACAACAACAATATAAGCAGTTGCGGGCTTTTTGATGTGTGTGTATGTGTACTTATAAGTGTGTGGGATTCTGTGAATTCATCCTTATCTTTGGAAATAAAAATAAAAAGAGGACTGCGTAATTTCATTCACAGATCTTTGAGGATAATATTCTATGTTTTGTTTGAAAGGAATGGATATATAAGCTTATTATACACGTGAGTTATGCTCTAAAAATTTTCTCTTTTCTTTTCTTCTTTAACAGTTTACAATTGGTTACTCCAACCACCCTTACTCTATACTATCTTTAACGATTTGACATCTAACTTAAAATTTGTTTCTTTGGTTATTTATATAAAACTGTAATTCAGTGAATCAAATACGTATATTTACGAGTACATTAAAAGTAACCACAACAACCACCACTACCATCATCATCATCATCATCATCATCATCATCATCATCATCATCATCATCATCATCATCATTCTCATTCCCATCATCATCATCATCATCATCATCATCATCATTCTCATTCCCATCATCGTCGTCATCATCATCATCATCATCATCATCATCATCATCATCATCATCATCATCATCATCATTAACATCATCATCATCATCATCATCATCATCATCATCATCATCATCATCATTAACATCATCATCATCATCATTATTATCATTCTCATTCCCATCATCATCATCATCATCATCATCATCATCATCACCATCATCATGATCACCATCATCATCATCATCACCATCATCATCATCATCCTCATCATCATCATCATCATCATCATCATCATCATCATCACCATCATCATCATCATCATTATCATCATCACCATCATCATCATCATAATCATCAAGTTGAGTTCCAACCCATTCAAGAGTAAAATGAAAACCAGACAAGAGTGTCGAACATCTGTCGAAAAAAAATCGATCCCGGGGTGAAGTCAAGATTTTCTAATGACCTTCCTGTCCACCCAACAATAACTGGGTAGCTGGCTCTGTTAGACCTGACGGAAATTACATTATGATAGACTAACTAACGTCCTATCGAAAAGGGTAGCAACAATTGGTTTTGTTCGTTTCACGCTATTGAAACTGGGATAAGATCCATCTCACGGACTAATGTTTCTAAAGAACCACTTTTTACGAGAGATGGAAATAAATCAATATCACCCGACGTACACTTATTTGTAGGTCTGATAACCCAATGTTTTGTGGGCTCATTGGTGTAATAAGAATCTCAAAAACAAACAAAAATGACGCAAAATATTGTCCATTACAACAATGTTAAACTAGGCCCATAATGGGAGCGATCAATATTCCCTTTCCATGTGCTCGAGGTCATTGGTCACATTGCAAAATGTGCTCAAGGTGACTCACATAGTGAAAAGTGTTCACAGCTTCCGAAATATCTAACATCACGATTGGCCGTTTTTTAAAGCTTGACACATGGGTATGTTTACAACTTTCATAAACATAGCAGCGTGTTTACATTAGTTAAGAAACATCCAATCTTTGGACAGCAACAAATCATGTGATTGATGACTCGGGCGGACAAAAACCTTAATATAGATCGCTCCCATTGCGTTTGGATATCAGATCTGCATATATGAACACGTCGATAATCACCTAACAGGCTTCTTGCCTCGTTCTACAAGCAAAGTCTTGTCTTGTCATAAAGTTGCAACTCCGTGCCAAATATCGATCGATATAAATTTGAAGGACGAGTTTTCTGGCCAAATTTTCAAATAAGTGTTTTTCCAGAGTAAGGCTAGATAGATATGAAAGTTGTCGCTTTGGGTGTTTTGTATAAACACAGTTGTCTTATCTTGATTTGATTCTCACAGTTGACCTATTTCATATATTCCATTGTAATTTGTTGATCGGCTGTCTTCGAGTTTCGACGGAAGTCTGCCATACTCTAAATGTGACCCACCGTCTCTAAACGGTATTATGTCGGGATGACTTGGGTGCAAAAAATTGAATTTATTGACAAAAACATGAAACTTGGGGTTTGTTTCGATTTGTTATGTTACAGAATGAAGACAAATTCTCACAATGCAAAAGCTCAAACATTGGTATTTACTATCAATTTAATTCTAAAGTCACTTTTCGGGGTCCAATTCATTCCGACATAATACCGTTTCGAGACGAAGGGTCACAAATGTGACCTCTCGTCTCAAAACAGTATTAAGTCGGGATGATTAAGATCCTGAAAATGGAATTTGTAGCCAGAAATATCATGCTTACGTTGAGTGTATACGCTTTATAGAGGAGAAGAAATATCATATTTTACTGTGCTAAATACCAACGTTTCATATTTTTGACCAGTTTAACTATAATTTAGCACCTGGTCCATCCCGACATAATACCGTTTTGAGACGAGGGGTCACAAATCAACAAACCCAATAAAATTTTGGCCAGAAATCTCGGTCTTCATATCTCGATCGATTAAAATGACCCCCTCATCTTGTCAAAAACTCCCAAACCCGGGAGTTCCATGTTTAAGAGTTTTTGATAAGATGTGGGTCATTCTGTTCTATTGATATTTAAAGGACGATGTTTTTTTTTTTGGTCCAAATATTTTATAATGTGTTTTTTATTTGCAGAGAATGACAGGGTACGGATGTGTTACCAGGTGTAAACTTCTTCGTTGACTCCTTGTTTTAACACTTTCCTCTTAATAAATTCTCTCAAACAGACGTTTATTAAGTTTCGTGTATTTCTACAATTACTATTATGGCGGGTAGAAATTGTATCTATTTTACTCAAATGCTCTTTCTTCCAACTTGACATTGAAACCCCACAAACGGAAGTAACTCCTTAGTTTCAAGTCTCGATATTATTTATTAGTCTTGGTTTGTACTGTACGGAAATTGCAGCTTTCTCTCCCCGCCCCCCTTCTCTCTCTCTCTCTCTCTCTCTCTCTCTCTCTCTCTCTCTCTCTCTCTCTCTCCCCTCTCTCTCTCTATTTTCCCCATCGAAATGTACACGAAACCCACATCAAAATATTGGTAAAGGTAACGCTGGATGGACCCATGTATTCATCAGTTCATGTGCTGAAATTCGTAAAATTGAGTGACTCCTCCTCTCTTCAACTTGCCCCACACTCTCCATTCCACCCCTCCACCCCTTTTTCCCATAATGGCATCTCTGTGATGGTGTGTGCGATAAATTGTCTCCTATTATCCTACATAATTGTCCAAAATCACCATAGTTATAATATTGTACTTCTAGATAAATGACCTTACAACCTACACAAAACGACACAGAGAACACCGTAGCCATCGTTAACTTATAGCCTGACACTGACCACAAAATGACGTCAAAATGCCAGTCTTTTGCCACAATAGAAAACAAATCGTGAGTTGTATTCAATAGTTCAACCAATGAAATAACTTGTTTCCTTGAGCTCTACTAACGACAACTCGCTAGACGCTACGCAAACCTAAAAAATAGAGGGTTCTAGCGTAGCCTTCGTATAACGATGGCTACGGTTCTCGTGGCTACGAGAACACACCCTACTCTACACTCGTTACCCTTGAAAGACAATTAATTGATAGTCATAAATAGATATACTCGCAATCGACATTTTAAATCAAAATATTGGTAAAGGTAACGTTGGATGGACCCATGCCATCCATCAGCTATATAGTGTGCTGAAATTCGTAAAATTGAGTGACTTCTTTTATTTGGGATCAATAGTGAGGAGAGAGAGAGAGAGAGAGAGAGAGAGAGAGAGAGAGAGAGAGAGAGAGAGAGAGAGAGAGAGAGAGAGAGAGAGAGAGAGAGGGTCGCTTCGTGGTATTTCCAACATTCGACTGCCCTGTGAATTATTATAATTTTTGGGTTTTTGGAGCTGGAGTTATTCCAGTTTCTGTAGTGTGAATTAAACAGCCAGTTTCTATTTCTTTCTACCCTTTGCATTGGACAGTAACTTACTGCAAAGTACTTTCTGCGAATTCTGCCATCACAGATGCTAACGGCCAGCTAGGTACTCATTTTTACACCTGAGTACGGTGAGAGAATGTGACTTAAGAACCTTTTCCAAAGACTCAACTATACGCCGAGCAAGGCTCGAACCCAGGACCGTCCGATCCGAAAGCGAATGTCATTCCACAAGACCACATAGCCGCAATTATGAATACTCATTGCATTACAATTGTCTGAACTTTGGACCACATAGTCGGATGGAAGCGACCGACCTTCAAAGCTTAATGTGCCATTTTTTCCCCCGCTTGATTTTGTTACATTCCAGGACCCGGCCTCCCGGCTTGACCAATGACAACCACAGTCTGTCCGAGATAACAATCTGGACATGCATATCATTATAATTAGTTCTGACTCATTGTCCGAAGGGGGTCTTGGATATTTCTGTCAATGTGAGACTCTGTAAAAAACAACAACAAAAAACAAAACAAAACAAAAAAAAAACAGGGTTTAAGAATATGTGACCCTTCGTCTCGAAACGGTATTATGTCGGAATGAATTGGACCCCGAGCCGAAAAGTGACTTAAGAATTAAATAGATAGTAATTACCAATTTTTGAGCTTTTGCATTGTGAGAAAATGCCTTCATTCTGTAACATAACAAATCGAAACAAACCCCAAGTTTCATGTTTTTGTCAATAAATTCAATTTTTTGCACCCAAGTTATCCCGACATAATACCGTTTAGAGACGGTGGGTCACATATGCAGTTTTGCCAGAATACTAACATCAAATATTATAGATAGAAAGAAATTGACGTCGCTCAGTGTGTTGTTATTGTTATTTAACCCGCCATTTTTACTAGTAGTTCTCGCTAAATTGTATTAATCAGGCCATTAGCGGTCAAGGTTACACACCATTTCGTTTCGTGTGTTGATACGTTAATCCGGCTGGCGGAATGTTGTGGGTAAATTACCTAAACGCACAGCATCAATAAACAGATTGAGATAACTATCACCTTTGAAGAAGCCATTTTGAGACTTTTTAACAAGTTCTAAGAGATGGGGTAATTCGTTTTGAAGGTCGATATTTGAAGTAAACGTTTTGTGGCCGAAATGAACATAAAATGTGTTTTGTTAGAATACGGCAAAGATGATGATGGTGTGTAAAATAACAATACAGATTTGCTGTGTGGTAAAGGATGTATTTCAATTATTGCTAGTTTTTCATATATCATTGTCTTCCTGTTTGATGGGATCATGGTTTATGTGAAGATTGTTATAATAACGGTAATAATAATAATAATAATAATAATAATAATAATAATAATAATAATAATAATAATAATAATAATAATAGTAATAATGATAATAATAATAATAATAATAATAATAATGATAATAATAATAATAATAATAATAATAATAATAATAATAATAATAATAATAATAATAATAATAATAACAATAATAATAATAATAATAATAATAATAATAATAATAATAATAATAATAATAATAATAATAATAATAATAATAATAATAGTAATGATGATGATGATGATGATGATGATGATGATGATGATGATGATGATGATGATAATAATAATGATAATAGTAGTAGTAGCAGCAGCAGTAGTAGTAGTAGTAGTAGTAGTAGTAGTAGTAGTAGTAGTAGTAGTAGTAGTAGTAGTAGCAGTAGCAGCAGCAGCAGTAGTAGTAGTAGTAGTAGTAGTACAAAAATACAATTGAAAAATGCTTTTCTTCTGGGGATATAAGGGACACGCGGCGGGGGCTTAAAACTGCTGTTAACTATAATCCAAAGCCCACGATTATACCAGAAGATATCGAAATTGAAACTTTAAATAAATTTTATTCACGTTTCGACACAGCAAACAAATTTGATATTGAAAATGAAAAACATAAATTAGACAGGGCTTTGGAAGATGAAATGACTATTGAGGTCAGTGAGGAGGAAACGAGATTCGTATTTTCGAAACTAAACGAGAGGAAGGCTGCTGGGCCGGATGGATTGAAAGGAAAATTATTAAAAGAATGTGCCCATCAGCTTTCCCCCATTTATACACATATTTTTAAATGGTCCCTCCAATGCGTTTCGATCCCTGAAATTTGGAAAACTTCAAAAATTATTCCTGTTCCAAAAAAAGAAAAACTTGAAACTATGAACGATCTCAGACCTGTTGCACTGACTTCAATAGTCATGAAATCTTTAGAAAAACGTGTTCTTGTTAAAATTAGGAATCAGTTTATGCCATTGAGTGATAGTCATCAATTTGCTTACAAACCAGGACGTGGCTTAGAGGATGCCATTTTGCTGTTTACAAACAACATCTACAGGCATCTAGATCACGCTAGGAGCTATTGCAGATTGCTTTTTGCAGATTTTTCTTCAGCGTTCAATACAATGCAACCTCAGTTGGTTGTTCAAAAATTGACTAGTCTGAATTTAAACAATTATATGATAGCTTGGGTGATCGAATTTCTTACGGAGAGAGCACAATATGTTCAATTAGGACAAAACAAATCTTCCTGTATAACTACAAATACTGGTGCTCCTCAAGGTTGTGTATTGTCCCCTGTATTATTCACAATATACACGAATGACTGTAGAAGTCAAAACCTGAGTGTACCTTTAATAAAGTTTGCAGATGACACCGCTCTTTAAGGCCTCATAACAAATGGCAACGAAGTGGCTTATAGGCAAGAAATTGATAGATTTGTGTCTTGGTGTGATGCCCACCACCTAGAGCTTAACATAAGCAAGACAAAGGAGCTAGTGATTGACTTTAGGAGAGTGAAGGAACCGATAGAACCGTTAAAATTAAAGGACCAATTCGTCCAGCGAGTTCCTCACTACAAATACCTTGGTGTAACGATTGATGACAGGCTCAAGTGGGATGAACACTTGAAAATAATTAGGCATAAGATGTGCAGACGTACATATTTCTTATCAAAACTCTCTCAGTTTAGAATAGATAAAACTCTCTGCACATTATTTTATAGAGCAGTAATCGAAAGTGTTTTGTCATTTTGTATAACAGCTTGGGGAGGCAATTGCTTAGCAGTGGAAAGGAACAAAATAAATTAAAATATTAAAAAATCCATTAGACGCTATATAAATGATGTTGACGATGTAGATCTTTTATACGAGAAATTTTGTATAACTAAAATAACTAAAATATTAAATGACCAGTATCATCCACTAAGACCATCAATTATTATGTCAGAAAGAAGTGGTCGCCCTTTCTCTATTTCAACGAAAACAGAGAGACTCCGAAAATCTTTTCTGCCGTCCAGTATTAGGCTTTATAACAACAAGCAATAATCAGTTTATATAATTATTTCTCATTTTTAGTTTTTAAAAATATAAATATTAATTTATTAATTTATTTGTTTTGCAATCTTTTCAATTTTCAATTTATAGTGACAGTTTTAACTATTTTACAGTGTTGAAATTATTCATATTATAAAGCGCAGCTCTGGTTATAGAGCTGCTCCTTTTTTTTTTTTAAATATATATACATCCTATTTCCATTGTATTTTTATCTTAGTGTGTAAATTATAACACGTCTGTACAAAAAATTTCCTTTTTGGGATGCAATAAAATATTATTATTATTATTATTATTATTAGTAGTAGTAGTAGTAGTTATAACCCTCTTATAACGATAGGGGTATCAGGCGACAAATAAATACTGCATGCAACAGACATTTCGAAACAAGCCATCTGTCTTTCAGGGGCAATAATTTCAATACACAATCGCTTGTGTAATAAATATCGTTTATAGATAAAATAGCCGTTATAGGGCTGTGATTGTTCAGTGATAGAGCACTTGCCTTACAGACAAGTAATGAACCCGTATTGCTATATTTATCTGATCCCCCCGACCGTTTTATCCATCCGATATTGATTGGAGAACAGCGTAAAGTACTTTGCTATACCGACCACTGTTTTATTCTATCCAAACTTTAGCCCGCAGTTGTTACTCACTCATCCTAGAGATTTGCTACTTTTCAAAATTGTATTTAAAATGCGCATGTACATAGATAGTTTTATTCATCATTATCATCATCATCATCATCATCATCATCATCATCATCATCATCATCATCATCATCATCATCATCATTATTATTATTGTTATGATTATTATTATTATTATTATTATTATTTTTATTATTATTATTATTATTATTATTATTATTATTATTATTATTATTATTATTATTATTATTATTATTATTATTATTATTATTATTATTATTATTATCATTATTATTATTAATAAAATTATCATCATCATCATCATCATCATGATCATCATCATCATCATCATCATCATCATCATCATCATCCTCATCATCATCATCATCATCATCATCATCATCATCCTCATCATCATCATCATCAGCATCATCATCATCATCATCATCATCATCATTATTATTATTATTATTATTATTATTATTATTATTATTATTATTATTATTATTATTATCATTATTATTATTATTACTATTATTATTATTATTATTATTATTATTATTATTATTATTATTATTATTATTATTATTATTATTATTATTATTTTTATCATCATCATTATTATTATTATCATTATCATCATTATTATTATCAATATTATTATTATTATTATTATTATTATTATTATTATTATTATTATTATTATTATTATTATTATTATTAATATTATTATTATTATTATTATTATTATTATTATTATTATTATTATTATTATTATTATTATTATCATTATCATTATTATTATTCATTGTGCTGAGGAGAGGTCATCTCTTCGGCAAGCCAGTAATAACGGTCAATCGCTTTCTTTCTGTTCAACTCTGAGAATATAATAATGACGAGATAACACGTTTTTTTTTCAAGGGAAATTTAGTTTAGTAGAATTTTTCAACTTTTCATGCATGGTGTGTCGTGTGTTATGGAATAGCTTGTGTAAACAAAACTGTGTGTGTGTGTTGTGTGTGTGTGCGTGTGTGTGTGCGTAGCCGTCGTTAACATAACTTTATATGGCTTCGGTGTGTGTGTTTTGTGTACGTGTATGTGTGTGTATGTGTGTGTGTGTGTGTGTGTGTTAAACCCATTTCCTCAAACCGATCTTATGTCGGGGTAAACCAAAATACAAAGCGACGACCACTAAAGAAAATTGATCAATAGTTTAACCAATGGGATCATTATCACCGTAATCAAATGTAAGATAATTTTTCGCGGATAACAGCGTTGTTCCTATCTTTTAAAAAAATATGTAATAGTAGTAACTTACAGTGACATGTGTTGCTGTTCGCTTGGAACCCTTGTAAATAGTTTTGAGCACATTAAGTGATTGTTACGCTGAACCAAAATAATTTTGGTTGGATGAAAGTAACAAATGAATGGGAGCGATCTATATTCATGTATTCGTCCAACCAGGTCATCAATCACATGATTTGTTGCTGTCCAACGATTGGATATTTTTCAACAAATGTAAACATGCTTTGTTTATGAAAGTTGTAAATATACCCGAACAAAATGACCAATCGTGAAATAAGATTTTTCAAAAGCTGTGAATACTTCTCACTATGTGGGTCACTTTGAGAACACTTTGCAATGTGACCAATGTCCTGGAGCACATGGAAAGGGAATATAGATCGTGCCCATTCTCTAAGTGAAACGAAACAGTGGAAATCATGGATTTGTCAGATACGTTGTGTTGTCCTGGCCTATGAGCTCCATTAGCGTAAATCATTACAATCTGCTTTCTGTAGAGATAATGCTAATTAAGGATTATGCAAATCGTATCTCTCTATGGCTCCATCAATCATAGGGAATCAGATTAGCGGAAGAGTAGCGTCCCTTGATTGGACATCACCCATAGTCTGTGACGTCACCGGCGGAAACGTTATTAGAGAGAGAAAGTCATGTTGGTTGTGCGCATGCGTCTCTCGTCCTCTACTGGCTAGAAATTTTCATATATGTCTTGTGATCAGAATGTGTAAAAGTCAAAACATGGTCATATTTGTAATGTTGAGGTCATGGACACAAGTTATTTCATTGGTTAAACTATTGAATACAACTCACGATTTGTTTTCTTTTGTGGCAAAAGACTGGCATTTTGACGTCATTTTTTAGTCAGTGTCAGGCCATAGCTTTACGAAGGCCACGATCTGATTCGGAAAGTGTCGGTACCTCGTTAGTATCATTGTTTTAATTGAATATTGATCGCTCCTCATTAACTGTCAAAAGTAGACACAAGAGTTACCCAGCGCGAGGCCGTGTTGAGTGAGTGAAAATATCAACAACTTGCATTTGACAGATTGATCGACTGGTTGGTTGGCTGACAGCTGTTGGTCTTTCATAACCTTACGTATCACATCCCAATCTCATGTCATAATGTGTGTGTGTGTGTGTGTGTGTGTGTGTGTGTGTAGATAGTTCAAAGATGACGTCACTCAGGTCTTTGTTATTGTTTTTGCCATCCGCGTTTATGAGTAATGCTCACTTAACTGTATAGATAGAATGCGCTTGGCCAAGGAGTTCACAACATTGCCATCCGGAAGTATAACGGACCAACACATAAACTCTGTGTAACCATGAACTTTTATAGTCTGGTTAATACAGTTTAGTGAGAACAACTCACAAACGCGGATGGCAAAAACAATAACAAAGGCCTGAGTGACGTCATCTGCATACTATCTATAAACCTGACGATAAACGTGCATGGATACACACAGTTGTGTGTGTTGGTCCGTTATACTTCCGGATGGCAATGTTATGAGCTTCTTAGCCAAAGACCTTGTATTCTCGGTCATATTATGGTATATATCGGTCAAAAATCGTATAATGACATATCGATGTGCTTTTTAATCGAAAGTTACAATAACGATATCTTGACACGGCCTCAAATATAAACGGTATACTTGAATCGATTTATCGATTAAAATCTGTATTAATTTTTGACGAGGTCAGCCGGGGTCTTTTGAAAACATACAGCAGCTGTCTCTACCTGTGGTGATTAGTACC
>NC_088366.1:62342273-62359773 GCF_034508935.2 Berghia stephanieae | reverse complement strand
ATATATATATATATAAACGAAGCGTGTAGGTGTGCGTTTTTAACTAGTTTACTGCCATACTCTAGAATGACACTATTTAAAAATTTGGCCAGAAATTCTAGTCGTTAAAATAACGATCGATTTAAATGACTTTTATCTTGACAAAAACTCTCAAACCTGGGACCTCGTGAGATCTTCCTTAAAGTCTCAGGTTTGAGTGTTTTTTGCCAAGATGAAGGTCATTTAAATTGATCGATATTTGAAGGACGAGTTTTCTGGCCAAATTTTTAATTACGTGTCTTCTGAGTACGATAGATAACTGGTTTACATAATATTATTATGAGACACCTAGTATTGTTATATTATGTATGAGGGTATAATATCATATTCATGGCGTGATTTATCTCAATGGATCAAATTTAATTTACATTTCAATGTAAAGAATGACCCGATTAAATGAGAATAATTTACATTTTAAACTCGTTTGAAATTTGTCCCATTTAAAAATAAATTTAGATGAATTAATAATGGCGTTATAAGTAGTGATGTACGTATTACGCTTCAACAGTCGTAACGTCACTTCCCTCGTAAAGACGCATGGTAACTTAGTAACTGGCTCTAAACTATCGGAACAATGGCGGATGCCCTTATGAAATAGTTCTCCGACGAGAATAAAAGCGTATCCAGAGGAAAAAAAAAACATTATAAATCTGATCATGTTTTGACTTTTACACATTCTGATCACAAGACATATGAAAAGTTCTGGCCAGCATGAAGAATAAAAAGTACCGATTTTCTTCGTTTAGAACCACGATGGCGGCCGTTGCTGGGCGACGTGACATCAGACTATTGCTTAGTTTCTTGGCGTAGTAAGTAGGACTCAGAAGTCGTGTGTTTTATTTTTTGTACCGTAAAGTGGAAAAAAAAATACTTTAAAGCTTGTCTGTATCTGTCTAAATGGTAGAAAGGTTTAATCGACAAGTACTTTCCATTGAATCTAAATTAGACCTTGCCAATCATTCACTACTACTTCATGGATATAGATGGGTATTAAAAAAATATTCTGAAGAAACTAGGATTTGAACTCATACTGTTTGCTCGATAGCAGAGACATCTATCGATGGAGTCGTGGTGTTGGTTTGGAACCAAATTTTAACTCTTTGAGACTCAATTTATTTTGAACATTTACAGTCGGATTCAATTGTAAAAAAAATATAAAATTATGCCTTTTGCGCCACGACATCATAAGATACCGTCGCCTAGGCATTCCACGAAGGAATATAGATAACTCATCAAACAAGATGTCTGATGTCAACAGGAATCACCCATGTTGTCCAAGTGAGCAAATTGGGGGTTAATAATCTTGCTCAAGGAAAGAAAACCGAAAGTGACTGAATCGGGGCTCGAACCCGGCACCTTCCGGGTCACAGTCCAATGCCTTAACCACTCGGCCACTTCGCCCCCCTCAGAGAGGTTTTGCTCAGCGAATGGATAATATTATTTATTCCACTCTGAGCAACTGAGCAGAAACCACACGCTGTATAGATAGTATGCGATTGGCTAAGAAGCTCACAACATTGCCATCCGGAAGTATAACGGACCAACACACAAAACTGTGTAATCATGAACTTTAATAGTCCGGTTCATACATTTTAGTGAGAAGTACTCATAAACGTGGATGGCAAAAAACAATAACAAAGGCTTGAGTGACGTCATCTTCGTTCCATCTATAGATAGAATAAGTTGACGTCATTCTGGTCTTTGTTATTGTTTTTTGCTATCCACGTTTATGAGTAATACTCACTAATCTGTATTAATCAGACTATAAACTTTCGAGGTTACACACAGTTTTGTGTGTTGGTCCGATATACTTCCGGATGGCAATGTCATGAACTTCTTAGCCAAGCGCATACTATCTATAGATAGTATGCGCTTGACTAAGAAACTCATAACATTGCCAACTATGTGTGGTTTATACAGTTTAGTGAGAATCACTAAAAACGCGGATGGCAAAATACAATAACAAAGGCTTGAGTAACGTCATCTTCGTTCCATCTATACCCATGCTGCCGCTGTTTTTAAAAACACAGTATAATATTCAATGTTAACCAAATAGCACATAGATACTGTGTTCTTTCATAACATGGCATGAAAAACGGATAAATTTTGGTAGCTTTTTAAACTCTGGGGGTCAACATTTAAAAAAATAAATTGAACTCTATATAGCGCAATATCCCCTAAATGTGCTCAAAGCGCTTTACAAGGAGTCCCTGGTCAACAGCAACATTTAACATGTTGGACGGGACATGACGACTGTTAGGCGATATTACAATTTTTCGGACAAAAACAACGCTGTTAACGGCCAGGTACTCATTTTACATTGAGTACGGTGAGAGAAAGTGAGTAAATAGCCTTTTCCAAAGACTCAACTATGCGCTGATCGCGAGGCTCCAACCCAGGATCTTCCGATCCGAAAGCGAGTGTCATACCACTAGACCACATAGCCGCACATGCTTGTCTTATAGACAGCATTGATGGTATTCGTTGGAGTAAAATGTGTGGACAACAGAGTGTCTCGTCTTCTCCCTAAACTAAAGCAGTGTTAAACATGGTCAGTCGTCGGGTGGGTGGCAGAGATTGTGAAAAAGTTCTGGTCTCGCGAAGTCGCGAAGTCCGAGGGTTGAGCGATTTTGCCAAGATGAGGATCATTTAAATCGATTGATATTTGAAGGACGAGTTTTCTGGCCAAATTTTTAAATACGTGTTTTTCCAGAGTACGACAGTTATATGGTTAAATATACCGTAGCCTTCGTAAAGTTATAGCCTGACACTGACCAAAAAATGACGTCAAAATGCCAGTCTTTTGCCATAGAAGAAAACAAATCGTGAGTTGTATTCAATAGTTCAACCAATGAAATAACTTGTTTCCTTGAGCTCAACTAGCGACAACTCACTAGACGCTACACAAACCTAAAAAATGACGTCAAACTGCCAGTCCTAGAGGGTTCTAGTGTCAGGCTAAATGTTAACGATGGCTACGAATATACATAACACAAAGCTGAGTGACGTCAATTGCATTCATTCAATAAACGTATTTTGTCATTTAATATTGAAGTCTTATTACGTCACAAAAACGTCGCCGTTTATACAATTACTATTTATTTATTTGCCACTTAAGCGACGTGTACATATATGCAGGTCTGACATCCTAACCCACTTATGGGCCTAGTCGTTTAACATTGTTGTAATGGACAATATTTTACATCATTTGTTTTGAGATTTCATTTACAACAATGAGCCTATCTATGGATAGGTCGAAGATGACGTCACTCAGGTCTTTGTTATTGTTTTTTTGTCATCCGCGTTTATGAGTAATGCTCACTGAACTGTATTAACCTGACTTTAAACGTTCGTGGATACACACAGTTTTGTGTGTTAGTCCGTTATTCTTCCGGATGGCAATGTTATGAGCTTCTTAACCAAGCGCATACTATCTATACAGTATTGAGTTATCAGACCTACAAAGAAGTGAACGTCGCGCTTAATATAATATTCAAAATCCATATCTGGACTAATGGCGTGTTTTGATTTTTTATAACTAGATAATAATTCTACTCATATTAAAACGAATTCGTCAGTGAGAACACACCATTCATTTTATTCATGCTTTCACCGCCTCATTGATTATGAATGAATGGGTGGTGTGTGTGTGTGTGTGTGTGTGTGTGTGTTTCATTTTTCCTATTTCGATATCCTTAATCGGAAATAAATCACAGCCCACGTCTAAATTGGTTTTAATTGATTCACACACGCCCACATGATCAACGTTTAATAGTTTGATTTGCGGTATTATACACGAGCCACGTGTTATGCCAATTAAAGTTAACGATTTGAATTTTTATTTCATGTTATATTATTATATTATATCCGATAGATCAGTTGATAAGGCACTCGTGTTCACACATCGGGACCATAGGATATCGATTCGGTTGCAGTCCAGATTATATTTTTTAAAAAGATTCCCTACTCTGTCCATTTAGTATGGCAGTGAATCGATAGCTTGAGATTTGAGCTTTTTTATATTGCGCAATATACACTGAACGTGCTCAAAGCGCTTTACAATGGGTCCTTGGCCAACAGCAACACGTAACATGTAGGACGTGACATGACTGACGCCTGTTAGACGATATTACAATTTTTTTTTCGCGGACAGAGACAACGCTGTTAACGGTCAGGTACTCATTTTTACACCTGAGTACGTTTATAGAATGTGAGTAAAGAGCCTTTTTCAAGGACTCAACTATGCGACGAAATGTGTGTGTGTGTGTGTGTGTGTGTGTGTGTGTGTTAAAGGATGATAGTTTATGTCATGTACAAACCAGTCTAATAAATGCCCCTTACTGTTTGTAACCCCAAAACAATATTAACCAAGATGACAACATTATCATTCCCATAGTGGGCAGGGAGGTACTTGTAGTATCTTCTATCCCTCTGTATCTGTTTTCCAATTGCTTTCTGTCTTTGTCTAGGAATGAGATTACTTGGTTTTGTGCTGACCCAGGCCAGAGTCCTTGGCTGGTAGGGAAACAGTTGAATGTATAGTTATAGTTTTGAGAGATGATCTTTTTTTTTTCTTGTACATCATCTCTCTGTTATGCATTATTTTTATTTACATGTGATTTATAAACATTTGAGTGTGTTCCTCTTAGTGGGGACCTGTGCTTGTGTCTGGATGAGACATTTAGATGGTCTAAAACTAAGTACTTTGATAGTGTGCTCTTGGAATCTACATCTGTTTCCTATTTGAACCAATCCTCTCTGTCTTCCTTTTTCTTTTTTTCTTTGCCACTTTAATTGTAATTCTAGAACTTTTTACTATCCCATTTTCTTCCTTTTTTACTGGCGCTGATATGACCTACATGTGTTGCAGGCTCAGTAAAACCATTAAAAACAAACAAAAACAATTAGTGCTATATATATATATATATATATATATATATATATATATATATATATATATATATATATTTAATATGCGTGTGTGTGTGTGTGTATTAAAGGATGATAGTTTATGTCGTGTACAAACCAGTATCATAAAAGCCCCTTAGTGTTTTGTAACAACAAGAGATGAAGTGAGTAGGAAAGTGCCAGAAGGCAAAAGAGAATAAAAATTTCACGGCGGTGATAGGGGTTTGAACCCACGACCTTACTGGTACGACAACTCGGCCTTGTCGGGGAGAGCGTGACTCTACCGTATGAGCTATCCACGATCCCACCAAAACAATATTAACCAAGATGACAACATTATCATTCACTCTTTTTAGTATAAATAAACATTTGTTAGATATCTCTGGACCAAAACCGAAAGTCGACGACCCAAATCAAATCCTAGCTCCTTTGACGTCACGTCGCGTATGCGTTGAACCGTATCACGGTTTATCGTTTATCATTAGTCAGTGCCTGGTGAATTCGATTGATTTCTATAGTAGATGGAATGCGTTTATACCACGGCCATATTATATTTAGACCCGAGTAACAGCACCTTGCCACAGTTTTGAAAAGAAAGAGAGTGATTGACGGACGCCCTGTTTACGATAATATTCTCAAGTGTGTCGATTTTGTCAAAAGATAAGCTTTGATGTGAGCAAAATATTTGGGTTTTTTTTGTGTGCGTCTATGTGGTCTAGTGGTATGACACTCGCTTTCGGATCGGAAAGTCCTGGGTTCGAGCCTCGCGCTCGGCGCATAGTTGAGTCCTTGACAAAGGCTCTTTACTTACATTCTCTCACCGTACTCGGGTGTAAAATGAGTACCTGGCCGTTACAGCGTTGTCTTTGTCCGAAAAATTGTAATATCGCCTAACAGGCGTCATGTCCCGTCCTACATGTTAAGTGTTGCTGTTGACCAGGGACCCCTTGTAAAGCGCTTTGAGCACATTTAGTGGATATTGCTCTATATAAAGCTCAATTAAATTTTTTTTTAAATTTTAAAACAAGAAAAGAGAGCAGAGTAACGTTGAATTGATTCATTTACAAGGTTATGTCAAATCACTGCCTAAATCGACATTGATAGTCACATATCTTATGCCCCTGAGCAGGGGCGTGGCTATATTGGTTGATTTGGTGCCTGGCACCGCATCCATCTTTTAAAAATGGATTATAGCATTTAAAAAAAAGAATAACTGAGAAATGGTAAATACCACGTCTCACTTATTTGAGTAAGTCTTTTCTTTATTTTTTTTTTTCTTTATTTGCATCTATAAATTATAGCAGGTTTTAAGTCATTTTCTTCCGATCCGGACACCACCCTATATTGTATGCATGCCACGCCACTGCCCCCTGAGCACATATATTACGTATTATTACTATTATTATTATTAATATATTCATCCGACCACCATTTGTGTTGTAATCCGCTTAGTGTGAATTCATCCTTGGCCTTGAGCCAGTCACCATTATAATACAGTCAACTTTGATTAACCCCCCCCCCCCCCTTTTATCCACTCATTAAATCCCCTGCATCTGTGGCCAAAGTACATATTTATTCTGCCCTCCTCTGACAAATTACCTTATATCGTTTTACCCACGGATTCTTGTGTTTTAGATATCGATGAGTTAGAATAGTCCTGACCATCAACTTGTCTTCTTCTTCTTTCTTCTTCTTCTTTCTTCTTCCTTTCTTCTTCTTCTTCTTTCTTCTTCTTCTTCTTCTTCTTCTTCTTCTTCTTCTTCTTCTTTCTTCTTCTTCTTCTTCTTCTTCTTCTTCTTCTTCTTCTTCTTCTTCTTCTTCTTCTTCTTCTTCTTCTTCTTCTTCTTCTTCTTTCTTCTTTCTTCTTCTTCTTCTTCTTCTTCTTCTCTTCTTCTTCTTCTTCTTCTTCTTCTTCTTCTTCTTCTTATTATTATTATTATTATTATTGGGACAACGTGGCTCAGCGGTACGGTCTTTGCTTCGTACCCAAAAGGTACCGAGTTCGATCAACCGCCGCGCTGTGTGGCCTGGAGTAAGTCACCTCGCCCAAGCTCACTTTGCGGCGCTGCACTGCGGCTGACGCCTGGGTATTCCAGTCTTCCCTTGGAATAGGGCCTAAAAACAAATTTCCCCATGGGGATGAATAAAGGGAATTTTATTTATTTATTTATTTATTTATTTATTTATTTATTATTATTATTATTATTATTATTATTATTATTATTATTATTATTATTATTATTATTATTATTATATTATTATTATTATTATTTATTATTGTTATTATTGTTATTATTATTATAATTATTATTATTATTATTATTATTATTATTATTATTATATTATTATTATTATTATTATTATTATTATTCTCAACACATATGTTTTTTCTTCCTACAATGCTGTTTCCTCCACCCGCTGTTATATAGATGAATTCTTTAGTGAGATATGCTGTTAAATTGTGTAAGGGAGTAATGCTGATTTGTTCATTGAACGCTGATATATATATATATATCATGTGTGTGTGTGTTTGTGTGTGTGTGTGTGTGTGCTTTGCTGCAAGATTACTGAAGAAAGACAAGTTCTTTATTTCAATGCCACAGCATGATATTTCACAGGTGCGTCAAGATCACGTTTCCCCTTATCGCTCTGAAATCATTATGTAAATAATTTACAGGTACCCTTTATACACTCATTCTATACTCTGTCTCTAACTATAACTATGTAGTTATTTGAAAAAAACAGACAACTACCAACTTAAGACTCGGCCACTCTGACTACGGTCTGTTTATCTGTTAGGATGTGTTTCTTAGTCATCCAAGACTGGTCCACAAGGTGGCACGGTTTCATTTCAGGGTTTTTCTCCTAAATCATATTATTTTCCAGACCTGTCCTAGGTATGCAACAACATCAGAGGAGTTTTTGACCTGGCACAAAACGTAGTAGCAACGTATGCCGACACCTCCAAACTCATTTCGTCCACCGAGCTTCGAAAGTATTCCTCCGCCCTAAGGACTGTTTCATAGCCACCTTCAAGTTTAGTTACTGGACAGTGGAGGACGATGTGATCGCTGGACTTTGGAGCTGCCTGACGTTTCCGGCAGGCATCACTGTTCCCAAGTTTCCATCTGCACATATTTGATGCAGTTCTGCCATGTCTTGTTAAAAGGCGATTTGAGGAAACCCAGTATTTCCTGGCATTGTGGAATGCAGGCATTCTTTTAGTGGGATCTTTTATGATCTTTCCCTGTTCCACATTTCTCTCCAGTTCTCCTCCACACTGAAGTCTGCCATTTTTGTTAGGATTTGTTAGGCACAACACGTCTGCGGGCTAAACCGTTTGGCTTCCTGACAGAGCTAGGGAAGATAACGGCGTTTCTTCATCAATGGGGGTGATCTATAATATTACCTTTCCATGTGCTCCAGGTCATTGGTCATATTGCAAAGTGTTCTCAAAATGACCCACATAATGAAACGCGTTTACACTTTGGGAAATGTCCAAGTCACAGTTGGTAATTTTGCTCAGCATGACTCATGAGTATGTTTACAACTTCTATAAACAAAGCAGACTGTTAACATTTATCGAGAAATGTCCATTCGGTGTACAGCAACATATCACGTGATCAATGACTAGGTTGGACGAAACCATGAATAAAGATCGCTCCGATTAGACATTGAAACATAAAGACTATATGAGGGGAGAAGGAGAGGAGGAGGAGGAGGAGGAGGAGGAGGAGAAGAAGAAGAAGAAGAAGAAGAAGAAGAAGAAGAAGAAGAAGAAGAAGAAGAAGAAGAAGAAGAAGAAGAAGAAGAAGAAGAAGAAGAGACCAGGAGGAAGAGGAAGAAGAAGAGGAAGAATGAAGAAGAAGAGGAAGGAGGAGGAGGAGGAGGAGGAGGAGGCTGATGAGGAGGAAGTAGTGGAGGAAGAGAATTTCAACACTGTTTTTATTATGATATAATGTGGGTGGAAAGGAAAAATAATTTTATCTGAAAGCTGTTGCTTACCATGTACGTGTTACTCAATAACCCCAGGCGTCTACTACTTACTATGGCTTGAAATGGTGGGTAGTGGTTGGGGGGGTTGAGGAGGGGGGTGGGGGGGGGGGGGGGGGGGTGGAAGCAAAACACATGAAACGTCTCATTTCGCTTCGACGGGTCTTTGTTTCCATTCTTCTGAAAGCACCTACGATGATGCATGATGCGTAACACTCCTGGTCTCTTAACCGTGTCCACATTCACGTATTAGCATTTGTATTATGGAAGATTTTCACAGAATTAGCTCCAAACAATAATCCCAAGGTCACAGGACAAATGTGACCCAACGTCTCAAAACGGTATTATGTCGGGATGGACCAGATGCTAAAAAGTCCAATTAAAACTAAACTGGTCAAAAATATGAAACATTGGCATTTAGCACAGTAAAATATGATATTCCTTCTCCTCTATAAAGCATATAAACTCAACTTATGCATGATGTTTCTGGCTACAAATTCCATTTTCAGCATCTTAATCAACCCGACTTAATACCGTTTTGAGACGAGAGGTCACAAATATAAAAGTTGAACACTTTTTATTTTATTGCGTAGGCGTACACTCCAGAAAAAACCCCCACAAAATCACACACACACACACACACACACACACACACACACACACACACAGAGTACATTCGTGCCTGTGTTACCGAAGTTTTTTTACGACAGAATAATTAGTTCCAAACACAACGATCCCAAGGTCACAAGAAACATAATATGGTAGTTTAACGCTTGGTTTTATCTTACAGTCCAGAAAGCTACACCTACTTAGAACATCATGATGTGACCCATCGCTATAAAACCCTCGAGTTGTTCTCATGTTATAATTTTAATATCTACTCTCTTAAAAAATAAAATTGGGTTGGAGGTCAAAATTTGTCCGTTAGCTCATGTCTAATTATGCCATTAATCAAAATTATACATATATATGGTAATGAATAAAATATGTATGCGCTTTTCTATGTCACACGTGCGACAGCATGCTGTACCCAATCGTCAATAAAATACGTACAGAATCCCTGTGTATCTTATTCAATAATCCCTTAACACTCAACACACGTTAGGGTTCTGCCAAGTCATTGCGATTCTAGGAAAAAAAGATTATTACAATAGGATAGATAATTCTCTGCTGCTGTATGTTTCTCTGAAAACAAAATAACATACATATTTTACAAATTGTGACCAGAAAATTCGGCCTTCAATATATATATATATATATATATCTTTGTATAAGCACTTCCGAGCACTTTTGGTGGAAAGGGGCGCTATAGAAATTATTATTATTATTATTATTATTATTATTATTATTATTATTATTATTATTATTATTATTATTATTATTATTATTATTATTATTATTATTATTATTATTATTATTATCATTATTATTATTATTATTATTATTGTTGTTATTATTATTATTATTATTATTATTATTATTATTATTATTATTATTATTATTTATTATTATTATTATTATTATTATTATTATTATTATTATTAATATTATTATTATTTATTTATTTTTTTAAATTATAAACCATCATTGCTAATCAGAACGGTAGATTTTCCCTGCGTTTTATAATTTAATATTGTTAAAAAAAGAAACGACAAAAGCAGTGTATTTATGAAATATGAGCGATTAAAAGCACATTTCTAACGTGCTCATATTTAATTTGCTGGACCTGTAAACCTGACTCACTTATGGACACATTAAATATTGTTGTACTGGAAACTAGTTTACGTTTGTATGAGAGTTTTTCCATTAAATTGAGCATTTATATAGAGCAATATCCACTTAACGTGCTCAATGCGCTTTACAAGGGGTCCCTGGTCAACAGCAACATTTAACATGTAGGACGAGACATGACGCCTGTTAGGCGATATTACAATTTTTCGGACAAAGACAACGCTGTTAACGGCCAGGTACTCATTTTACACCTGAGTACGGTGTGAGAACAACAATGAGTCCACAGTAATACGCTTCAACAGTCGAAACGTCCTTTGTTTTGTGTTGTTCCCTTTTTTATGAGTCAGATTTACTCCCTTTATCTTATTCTCCATCTTTTAAAAATTAATTAAAAATTGAGCTTTTATATAGTGCAATTTCCACTAAATGTGCTCAAATCGCTTTACAAGGGTCCCTGGCCAACAGCAACATTTAACATGTAAGACTGGACATGATGCCTGTTAGGCGATATTACAATTTTTTTGGACAGATAACACGTTGTAAACGGCCAGGTACTCATTTGACACCTGAGTACGATGAGATAATCTGAGTAAAGAGCCTTCTCCATGGACTCAACTATTGATTAATTTAGGCACCTCTAGCTTTTGGTTTTACCACGACTGAACCCAGAGACGTAATGTAGACCGTGTTTGAGTCCGAGATGTGCCTCTAGTCTACATCTCAGCAACACATTGTAAGTCAAAAGCCATAAAAATGTTATTTTGGATTATGGATTCAATCCATTGATTTTTTATCGACAAGTTTTAGCAGATCAATTATTAATAAAATCTATGAAGCGCATTGAGCATGGACAAAGTGAATTATAAATTGAATTTAAAATATCGATTTAAATTGAGCGTTTATATAGCGCAATATCCACTAACAGATTCAAAGCGTTTTTCAAGGGGGCCCAAGCAAACAGTAACGCTTAACACATATGACAAGACATGACGCCTGTTAGGCGATATTGGTATTTTTTTTCTCGGATAGACAAGGTTGTTATCGGCCATGTCTCATTTTACACATGAGTACGGCAAGAGAATGCTGAATAAAGAGCCTTGTCCAAGGACAACTGTGCGCCGCTTAGAGCGGGACTCGAACTTTTGAACTTCCAGTTCGAAGGTAAGTGTTATACCACAAGACCACATAGCTGCGCACAATCATGATTGGAAAAAAAATCATGAAAATTCACTACTTTTTATTTAATTGTGCGGCTATGTGGTCTAGTGGTATGACACTCGCTTTCGGATAGGAAGGTCCTGGATTCGAGCCTCGCTCGGCGCATAAATGAGTCCTTGGAAAAGACTATTTACTCATATGCTCTCACCGTACTCAGGTGTAAATGAGTACCTGGCCGTTAACAGCGTTGTCTTTGTCCGAAAAAATGTAATGTCGCTTAATTCGGACAATGACAACGCTGTTAACGGCCAGGTACTCATTTTACACCTGAATACGGTGGGAGAATGTGAGTAAAGAGCCATTTCCAAGGATTCAACTATGCGCCGAGCGAGGCTCGAACCCAGGACCTTCCTATCCGAAAGCGAGTGTCATACCACAAGACCACATAGCCGCACGCTATAGGACACCGAAAAGTGAATTAAAAATTAATATTATGAGAAATACGGCCGTCCATTTTTTTTGTTGCAATGCAATAAATAGTAGTTATTCTCCACCATAACAAGCATAAATTACCCCAGGTTTCATGTTAAAATAAAAAAAGTGCGAGTTTTTATAAAGCGCAATATCCACTCGAAGGCTCAAAGCACTTTACAAGGGATCCTAGGCCAACAGTAACACTTAACTTGTAGGACGAGACTAGAAGCCTGTTAGACGATATTACATTTTTTTCGGACAGAACAATGAATGCTGTTAGGGGCCAAGTCCTCATTTTACACCTGAGAACGGTGAGAGAACGTGAGTCAAGAGCGTTTTCCAAGAACTCAACTATGCGCCGTGCGAGGCTCGAACCAAGGACCTTCCAATCCGAAAGCGATTGTCATACCACAAGATCACACAGACGGTATAAATTCAATTCCCCCCCCCCCCCCCAAAAAAAAACAAAAAAAAACCGGGTCATCCCGACATAATACCGTTTTGTGTCGGTGAGTCACATATGTGACTCATCGCCTCAAAGCGGTATTAAGTCGGAATGATTAAAGTGCTAAAAATAGACTTTATAATCAAAATTATTCGATTTGGGTTGAGTTTGTATGTCTTATTGCGGAGGATGAACCAGATATTTTAGATAGAGTGGTAAAATCCAAGATTTTATATTTTTGAACAGATTGACTTTAACCCTGTCCTTACCACCTATAGGAAAATCGTCACATTCGTCACGATACAACCAACAATTTTCTCATTCTGATTTCTCTTGTACAGCTGTAAATACTAAACACTGTATTGTAGAGCTCATTGGTTACTTTTTTGTTTGAGTAAGAAAAGTCTATTTTTGTGTTGGGTGGGAGTGAATTTTCGGGAATAATTCTAAAAATAGCTGGTAAGGGGAGAGTTAATTTGACTTTTTATTATCTGATCCATCCCGACATAATACCGCTTTGAGACGACTGATCACGTATTTTTGTCACCATAAGAAATAACACAGAAATAAAACTGGGCGGGCTTTCGTCGTAAAGACATAACATCATAATTCAATTTCTGTCCCCAAGCTAACAATATCAAAATGACCCAACTATATAGCCCGAACTGTCATTGAATTAGCCCCGGATGGCTGATGGCAAAGAAGCAATGGTTTTATCGCGTTAAGAACGAGATAACATTAACTCACTCAATCCTAGAGATTTTTGCTACTTTTCAATATTGGAAAAAAAATGCATTAAAATGAGCATGTGTATAGATAGTTTTATTCAACTACCATTAACATGTAAAAACTAAAAACATTAACTTTGATGCTACACCTATAATTTGTCTCAGAAAAATATAATAAATAGTCATGGGGTAAAAGTAACCCCGGGTAAACTACGGATATAGTCGGTGTTAGGGTTGAGTGAGTTAAGAAAATGGTTGAGAACATGGTAAAAATCATGGAAAACGTGCGGCTATAATGTGGTCTAGTGGTGTGACACTCGATTTCGGATAGGAAGGTCCTGGGTTCGAGCCTCGCTCGGAGCATAGTTGATTGAGTCCTATGAAAAGGCTCTTTACTGACATTATCTCACCGTACTCGGGTGTAAAATGAGTACCTGACCGTTAAAAACGTTGTCTCCGTCCTAAATGTTAAATGTTGCTGTTGGCCAGGGATCCCTTGTAAAGCGCTTTGAGCACGTTTAGTGGATATTGCGCTTTATAAAAGCTCAGCTTTTCTTATTATACTTCTATAACTATTACGTCTTTATAAAATGACCTTCTTCAGGTAAAGAAGAAAAGGAAAATGTTATATTATTACATTGGCATTACAGTTACATCACAAGACATAATAAACAACACATTATACACCACAACACATAAACAAACCGTGTGCTCTGCCTGTAATAAAAGCATAACATTACACATCATAATTCAATTTTATATCACCGTGATGACGAAATGACACGAACCTTTTATGGAATTAGTCCGGATTGCTGTTAACAAATTATGAATAATGGCTTGATCACGTTTAAGAACATAACACATTAACGTTGTTGTCGAGAGGATAATGTACAACGTTTACACCCGAAGGTCCCGGGTTTAAGCCATGAATTTGACATGAGCAAAAAAACCTTAGTACCGATAACTCAATTTGCGGCGCTGCAATGCGATCTAAACTCGAGTCTATTCAGTATTTTTTAAAAGATAAATAAAATTGAGCTTTATACAGCGCAATATCCACTTAATGTGCTCAAAGCGCTTTGCAATGTGTCCCTGGTCAACAGCAACATTTAACATGTAGGACTGGACATGACGCCTGTAAGGCGATATTATAATTTTTCGGACAAAGACACCGCTGTTAACGGCCAGGTACTCATTTTACACCTGAGTACGGTGAGAGAATGTGAGTAAAGAGCCTTCTCCAAGGACTCAACCATGCGCCGAGTGCGAGGCTCGAACTCTGGACCTTCCGATCCGAAAGCGAGTGTCATACCACTAGACCACATAGACGCACAAGCCATGAATTTGACATTGGCAAAACCTTGGTACCGATAGCTCAATTTGCGGCGCGGCAATGCGATCTAAACTGGGATCTTTTCAGTATTTGTCGAGTTACACTCATAGTGCGGCTATGTGGTCTAGTGGTATGACACTCGCTTTCGGATCGGAAGGTCCTGGGTTCGAGCCTTGCGCTCGGCGCATAGTTGAGTCCTTGGAAAAGGCTCTTTACTCACATTCTCTCACCGTACTCAGGTGTAAAATGAGTACCTGGCCGTTAACAGCGTTGTCCTTGTCCGAAAAAATTGTAATATCGCCTAACAAGATCATGTCCCGTCCTACATGTTAAATGTTGCTGTTGACCAGGGACCCCATGTAAAGCGCTTTGAGCACATTTAGTGGATATTGTTTAATTTCTTTTTTTTTTTAGAAAAAAGTAAAAGCATATTGGAATGAATAAATTGGGTTTTGTTTTTTCTCTCTCTAAAGTATTATTTATTTGTCTTATTTTGCTAATACCATTTTCGGTTGTAATCTCGTAACTTGCGTAGCGGCCACGGGTCAAACTCACTTTGATCTTAATACACTATCCATAGATTGGGAGTTTGAATCCCGCACCGGCATGGAATTGAATAATAACCATTGACTTGGTTGGCTACAAAAAGAGACACGGATCCACTCCATAATAATCGGTTCTTTAAAGCAGGTTGTATTTTATTTTTTGTCTCTGAGAAAGATTTAAAAAAAACAACAAAGAAAAACAAGAACAACAAAATACTTCCCCCCCCCCCCAAAACGAAAAAAAAAAAAACAAAAAAAAAAAAAAAAAAACACAAACAAAAAAAAAAAAAAACGAAAAAAAAAAAAACGAAAAAAAAAAAAAAAAAAAAAAAAAACGAAAAAAATCAAAAACAAAAAAACAACAACAAAAATAACAACGAAAAAACAAAAACAAAAACAAAAAACAACGAAAAAACAAAAAAAAAAAAGAAAAAAAAACAAACAAACACAAACAACCCTCCCCCCCCAAACAAAACAAACAAACAAACAAACAAACAAAAAAAAAAAACACAACAAAACAAAAAACAACCTAGATACATTTTAAGGCTACTTTTTTTCCCACCGGGACCGCCACACCCGTCCTGAGACCAAAGGAACAGGTATCGATCCCGGGTGCTGGGAAGATTTGTCCTGACCTTGTCATGTCTTTCATCATCCACCCAGCATTGATTGGGTCACTGGCGTCTCTGCTAGATCTACTTTATCCTGTCTGTATATTGTGTCTGCCTGTACCGTTTTGTCATTAAATGAATCCAAGCGGTGCGGGGCATCGTTTGGTATAGATAGTTCGAAGCTGACGTCACTCATGTCTTTGTTATTGTTTTTTGCCATCCGCGTTTGTGAGTGATTCTCACTAAACTGTATCAACCACACTATAAAAGTTAATGGATACACACAGTTTTGTGTGTTGGTCCGTTATACTTCCGGATGGCAATGAGCTTCTTAGCCAAGCGCATACTATCTACACAAATGTGTGTATCCATGAACGTTTATAGTCTGGTTAATACAGTTAAGTGAGCATTACTCATAAACGCGGATGGCAAAAAACAATAACAAAGACCTGTGTGACGTCATCTTTGAACTATCTATAGATGGGCGCCATCAATATTCACAAATGTTTAGAATCGATATATTGTGTTACGCGCGTTTCTCCTTTTGACCGATATGAATGTGATAATAAAAATTTAAAAACAAAATCAAATTGAGCTTTTAGATAGCGCAATATCCACTAAATGTGCTCAAAGCGCTTTACAAGGGGTCCCTGGTCAACAGCAACATTTAACATGTAGGGCGGGACATAACGCCTATAAGGCGATATTACAATTTTTCGGACAAAGACAACGCTGTTAACGGCCAGGTATTCATTTTTACACCTGAGTACGGTGAGAGAATGTGAGTAAAGAGTCTTTTCCAAGGACTCAACTATGCGCCGAGCCGAGGCTCGAACCCAGGACCTTCCGATCCGAAAGCGAGTATCATACCACTAGACCACATGGCCACACATTATAGACATTACAATGGAAGTGTGCGATAAACGTGATCATATTTTATTTGTGTCACTGTTGTATCGAGGTACGATCTTGGACTCGCAACATGACTCTAAATTGGGACCAGGGCTCGAACCGGCGATGAGGCACTTTGACGGTATGTCCTTGGGAAAGACATGTTGCATGTAGTTTCCTCTGTCCACCCAGCTGTTGTTAGGTAGCTACGAGGCTGTAAGAAGCTGTGGAATGTAAAAAGTAATAAACAAACATGAATATAGCTACTTCAAGTTAACAAAAAGTACACAATTCCAAGTGGAGTGCGGCTATGTGATCTAGTGGTATGACACTCGCTTTCGGATCGGAATTTCCTGGGTTCAAGCCTCGCTCGGTGCATAGTTTTGAGTTCTTGGAAAAGACTATACTTACGTTCTGTCACCGTACTCATGTGTAAAATGAGTACCTGGCCGTCAACAACGTTGTCTCTGTCGGAAATTTTTTGTGTAATATCGCCTAACAGGCGTTATGTCTCGTTCTCCATGTTAAGCGTTGCTAGTGGTCAGGGACCCTTTGGGCACTTTTAGTGGATATTGCGCTGTATAAAAGCTCTAGTGGTGGGCAATAATTTTCGTTGGTTTAATAAGAGTATTCCCATTGTAACA
>NC_088366.1:62332273-62337273 GCF_034508935.2 Berghia stephanieae | reverse complement strand
ATCAATGGGAAGACCACGGGGAACATGGAGAAGAGTTAAAGAAGTTGATATACAGAGAAGTGATAAGACAAGGAACGAGTTTAAAAAGTTAGTTCAAGATAGAGAGGGGTGGAAAATGTTTGTCTGTGGCCTATATTATGATGACCCATGGTGAAAAGGGCAATGATAATGATGATGATGAATCAACCCACAACAATATGTGACCCTTCGCCTCAAAACGGTATTAAGTCGGGATGGTTACAATGTTGAAAATTGAATTTATAGCCAGAAATATCAGACATGTTGAGTTTGTATGTTTTATTGAGGAGAATGAATACCATATTTTAGGGTGCTAATGCCAACAATTTATATTTTTGACAAATTTAACATTTAATTCGACTTTTAAGCATTTTGTTCGTTCCGACATAATACCGTTTTGAGACGATGGGTCACAAAATATAGGTCATCAGACCTTCATATAAGTAAACGTCGTGCGAGCGAAATGAAACCTTAAATAAAGGTTGATATCTTTTTGGTTCTACGTGTCTCTGTTCAAAGCCTGAAGGTAGGATATTAACCTTGACCATTCAGGCGCTAAATTTTTAATGGATAAATGGCTTGTATTTGACGAGTGTGGGGGATGAGGGAGGAGGAGGGGGGGGGGGGTAGATTGGAAATCTTGATGGATGGGTGGATAGGATGGATGGATGAGTGATGGATGAGTGGGTGTGTGATTTATTGTTATCCAAAGGAATCCAATATCTTTATGGAGTTTGAAAGAGATTAAAATAAATTTAGCTAGTAAGGATGTGGAAGTGCAGTGTGATAGAACGAATTTATGGGAAAGGGCAAGGTTAATGGTAGGGGGTATGGAAGAGAAGAGGAGGGTGACGGAATGGGGAGGGGGGGGGGCGGGGGCGCAAATGGAGTGGAATAAAGAAGAAATTGATATGTATACGTGAGGAAGAGGTGGGAGGCGATGAAGATTTGTAAAAGAGAGATGGAACGATAGTGGGTAAGGGTGAAAGAAATGGATATGAATACGAAGATAGAGATAGAGATAGATAGATAGATAGATAGATTTAATTAAATTGAGCTTGTATATAGCGCAATATCCATTAAACGTGCTAAAAGCGCTTTACAAGGGGTCCCTGGCCAACAGCAAAACTTAACATGAGGGACGTGAAATAACGCCTGTTAGGCGATATTACAATTTTTTTCTGTTAACGGCCAGGTTTTCCAAAACTCATTAACTCCGTTTTTCTTCATTTTGAGATGACAAGGATTATTTCCCTTATAATTTCTCATTCGGTTTATTATTTTATCATGCGTCATTACGAGGGAAGTGACGTCATGACTGTTGAAGCCAAATGTGACGGGCATGTTATGCTATGCTACAGACATCAAGGTTAACTTGTCTGACTCAAACTGACCAACTTTTGTGCCTAATTTGTCACGTCTATGAATGTGAATGAATTTCGCGAGAACCAATAATACGTGGGATTGCCTTGATTGAATTGAAGGCAGGCAGAAAATAAAATAGTTGAACAATATCTTGAATAAACGAAAATGAATATAACAGCTTTAAAAAAAACGACAAAATACCAAACACGGAACGTTCCGGACTCAAAACCCTTCTTCAACAACAAAAACAAAAACAAAACAAAAACACACACACAAAACAAAAAACAAAAACAACCCAAAACAAAACAAACAAACAAAAAAAAACAAAACAAACAAACCCAAAAACCACCCCCCCCCCCCAAACAAAAATAAAAAACAACAAAAAACAACTAAACAATGAAAACAGACAAACAACAACAGCAAAAAATAACAAACAATAAAAACATAAAACCCTTTACTAAATGGTCAGATTGACGATAGAGAAATATCTGATACGTCCTCCCTCTCACTTTCATTATGCACGCTAGGAATAGGGTTCAACAGTCGTGACGTCACTTCCCTCGTAATGACGCATAGTAACTGGTTCTAAACTGGCGAAAGCCATAATCTCCATCACCGCCTTTATGAAATATTTCTCCGACAAGCATAACAGTGTATCCAGACGAGTAAAAACATTATAAATCTGATCATGTTGTGGCTTTTATACATTCTGATCACATGACATATGAAAAAGTTCAAGCCAGCATGAAGCCAAGCTGCTGGTGGTTTGGCGGACGTGACATCAGACTATTGAATCTTATTACAGACATCAAGGTCATCTTGTCTGGCTCAAACTGACCAATTTTTGTGGATAATTAGCCACGTCGATGTGAATGAATTTCGCGAGAACCATATAATATGTGGGATTGCCTTGATTGAATTGGATTCAATAGTCTGATGTCACGTCGCCCAACAACGGAGAATCGCGTGGTTCTAAACAAAGAAAATCAGTACTTTTTATTCTTCATGCTGGCTAGAACTTTTCATATGTCAGTCATGTGATCAGAATGTATAAAAGTCAAAACATGATCATAATTATAATATTTTTCTCCTCTGGATACAATTTTATGCTCGTCGAAGAAATATTTCATATGGGCGTCCGACTTTATTCCGATAGTTTAGAGCCAGTTACTAAGTTACCATGCGTCATTACGAGGGAAGTGACGTCATGACTGTTGAAACCTATATTGAAGGCAGGCAGAAAATAACATATTATTTATTTTGAGGAACCGAAATGTCAACCAACCTTTTCTCGTCCTGTTGTCCATAATTATCATAATATTCGTTTTCGTTTGGATTAACCCTTTCCGTACCAACTTCAGGAAAATCGTCACATACGTTAGGATGCATCCAACAATTATTTTTTTCTTATTCTGATTTCTTTTGTTATAGTTAAGCTATAAAAACTCGACACTTTGTTGCAGAGCTCATTTTTTGTGAACAGAATATAGAGTATAGGTCCTACTCGATACTAACTGTTTGAAAAATCTATCTTTGTGTTGGGTGGGTATGAAGTTTCGGGTATAATTCTGAAAATGGCTAGTAAGCAGAGAGTTAACCCTCTCCTTACCAACTATAGGAAAATCGTCAGATTCGTTACGATACCACCAATAATTTTCTTATTCAAATTTCTTTTGTACATCATAAAATTTAAATGAAATGAACAGTGTGTTGTAGAGCATGTTTTGCTCAAGAATTTATGTAACGCAAGATCCTTACTGCTATTCTGCCGTTGTTTTTAAAAACACAATATATGCAATATTAACCAAATAGCACTTACTGTGTTCTCTAATAAAATGGCAGTATTGTGTTTTAGTGATAAAAAATATATTTTTGTGTTAGTTGGGTGTGAATTTTGGGGAAAATCCTGAAAATGGCTGGTAAGGAGAGGGTTTAGCGTCATGCACCAAATTTTGAATATTTCACAAGAGCAGATTGTTTAGAGAATCAAGATTCCGTGCGTTTTGGTGCGGTGGATCATTTTAAACGGATGTGTTGCCAATTAGACAACACAGTCTCTCAAATTAAGATTTACTTGATAAGAGACAAGAAAACCCTGAACTGTGCTGTTAAAATATGGAATGAAACTTGCTTAATTATTTGTTTGTTTTTGGTTTATAATATAAGGTTTTGGTGAATAGAGGGGCGGGTGTTAGTTGTAAGTATTAAGAAATATCATGATCATTATAATTGCTTAATAATATTGTCGTCATGATATGATATGATATGATATAAGTCCAGATTTATGTAGGCTTTTACAGCCTTTTATCTGCTCTTGTGCATTCGTGAACTTATATAATTCAAGTCTCTCAAAACTGGGCATGCCACATAGTGGAAGGAGGTGTCTGAATTTAACTTTACAAACAGTATTTTTCTGTTTCACAATGAGCATCAAGACGGCACTTGAATGCCTGCAATGAAGGGGCGTCGACAACTGTTGCAGGCAGGCGGTTCCATTTGTCGACTACCCTAACTGAGAAAAAGTTCTGCCTAAGGTTTAGAGAACACCTTTCTTTGGAGAGTTTGAATCTGTGTCCTCTGGTGGTGCTGGTGGAATCAAGATTTAGAGGGCTCGTGCTAACAGAGTATAAATTATGTGTGTATTTGTACGCTTCAATTAGGTCTCCTCTGTCTCTCCTATACTGCATGCTAGGTATTCTTATCTTTTTCAGTCTTTCTGTGTATTCTAGATCTTTGAATCCCGGAATGACCCGAGTTGCGCATCTTAGAACACTTTCTATGAGGTCTTTGTTTTTCTGTAGTCGTGGCGCCCATGCTACATTGCCAAATTCTAAGTCATCCTTGAAACAGCACCAGACTACCAATGTCTCAGTTTTCGGGCGCCATTTTACGGGAAAGATACCTAAATGATTAAAAAGTCATTTTTGGGAGAAATTCCAAAATGCCTACGCCACATACATTACAAACAGTAAAGACACGTTATTACTCACAATTCATTGTGTTAATGTGTAATGCATTTTCGGGTCCACAATAAATAGAATTTTAAAAATACGTTTTAAAAACTTGTGCCAGAAAACTCGTCTTTCAAATATCAATAGATTATAATCACCATAATTTTGCCTCGCGCTCGGCGCATAGTTGAGTCCTTAGAAAAGGCTCTTTATTCACAATCTCTCACCGTACTCAGGTGTGTAAAATGAGTACCTAGCCGTTAACAGCGTTGTCTTTGTCCGAAAAATTGTAATATCGCCTAACAGGCGTCATGTCCCGTCCTACATGTTGAATGTTGCTGTTAACCAGGGACCCGCTTTGAGCACATTTAGTGGATATTGCGCTATATAAAACTCATTTTTAATTGGGTTTTTTTTCAATCCGTGGAATAAGTCTTCATATTTATTTATATTGATCTCCCAACAGGTGACAGTAAACAGCCATGGATAAAACGGCGGCCATCCAGACTCTCAAACAACACATGCTCAAGGTCACACCCCTGGCGGATGAACCTGAGTTTGCTTGCAGCGAGGACGTGTGAGTCATTTTTGAATAGATAGAATGAAATTGACGTCACTCAGGTCTTTGTTATTGCTTTTTGCCATCCACGTTTATGGGTAATTTTG